>NW_025813753.1:0-76008 GCF_021917145.1 Hypomesus transpacificus | reverse complement strand
AATCTGGTGGTCCTACCTCACATGTCTGTCTGGGTGAATGAAGCCGTTTGCCCGGGACCTTGTTAACATTTGACCACAGCAAGGGTTTAACCCTTTAAAGAAACGCCCATACCCCTTTCCCCTAGCACAGGTAAGGTTCCTACTAAACCCCCCACTCAACCTAGTTAACCACCATAACTAATGTTCCCTGCCTGGCTCTTTGTCTGCTCTGCTCGCCCGGCCTAACACAAGCCGACAGCCAGCTTTGCTCCTTTATTAACTCTGCGTCACTCCTAATCAGGGACAGTGAAATCAGGCGGCACTGCATGCTTGTGTGAACTCACACCCACCACTGAGGCCTGTTACACACACACACATTCATACATGCACGCACACACACACATACACACACACACAAACACACAAACATGCATACACACATGCACACACACATTCATACATGCACGCACGCACGCACACATACACATAATGAACCAGCCCTACTGGACTGAGCCTTGCCTCTATGTGGGTTAGGGTTAGGGCCTCTATGTGGGTCAGCACTGTGCAAAACTCTATTGATTTCCTCTGTGTGTCTGTGTGTTGGAAACCCAGGCTCTCATACTGAAGACTCCCCAGCATCATGGCTCTGCCCCAGTGTCCCAGGCATTGACACACAATGGGCTTGTTTGATAAAGAGACAGACTGACATTCGAACAGGCAATTTGTGAGGGATGGGGAAGGGGGGGGGCTCAGGAATTCACGACAGTCCCTTTAAAGAATGTAACATCACCCATATGTCACTCTGCCCTAGTGCATACTCACCAGAGTGGAAGATCTGGATGCAAGAAGCCTCTCTCTTTCTCCCTCTCTCTTCCTCTGTCTGTCATCTTGGCCTCGGTGACCCTCTCCCCCTCCACTCCAATGCAGAGCTAAAGCCTAACGTTGTTTAGTCTCTCACATTAAACCATGCAGTGTCCATCTAGAGCTGAATATAGGCCACAGCATGGTAAAGCCAGAGAGGGGGGCGGGGAGGGGGAAAGAGAGAGAGAGACGAGAGAAAGGGGGAGAGAGACAGACAGAAAGAGAGCAAGAAGGAGAGAGAGAGACAGAGAGAGAGAGAGGAGAGAGAGAGAGAGAGAGAGAGAGAGAGAGAGAGAGAGAGACAGAGAGAGAGGGAAAAAGAGAGAGCCACACATACCATTTTCAGCTTCAGTTGTAGGGTGGAGAAGTTACATTTCACAATGAAACTCTGTGAACATATGAACCTTCATAATGGATGACTGAATGTCACAAATCCTGAATATCCAGAGTGGACTGCGCTCCAGTGAAGAGCGCTCGCTTGCTTGCTCCCTCTCTGTATCTCCCCCCCTTTCTCCCTCTTTGACTGTCCCTCCCTCCCTCTCTGTCTCCCTCCCTCTCTCTGTCTCCCTCCCCTCTCTGTCTCCCTCCCCTCTGTGTCTCCCTCCCTCCCTCTCTGTCTCTCTCCCCTCTCTGTTTCTCCCCCCTCTTTCCCTCCCTTTCTCCCTCTTTGACTCTTCCTCCCTTCCTCTCTGTCTTTCCCCCTCCCTCCTTTCCCCCCTCTATGTCTCTCGCTCCCTCCTCCCTCCCTCCTCTTAGTGCTCTCTGAGGGACTGTGATCCTTGTTGCCTTGCTGGTCCTCCCCCCTCATTCACCTCCCGGTGCACTTTGACCCTGACTGCTTAACTGCTCATTTAGAAAATTGGCTAATTTGTAAATTGCTGAGTTTTGGCGTAGAGCTGCTTAGAGCTGGTTGCTGTGTTTGATCAGACGACCGGCTCCACCAGAGGAGCAACCTGGTGTGTTCATTGATGCTGCTCACCTGAAACAGACCCATCATAATAATAAATAAAAAAATAATAATATCAACAAGTATGTGGTTTCTCCAGGATGCCCCCTTAGTTGTGGAGGTTACCTCAGGGCCTCTTCCTCTGGGTGAGCAGACACTGAAACGTTCTCTGGCTCTGTTACACTCATCTGGGTCTGTTCTGTTAGATTTATCTACGCTGCAGTGATCACATCTAAACCCTCTTACCTGGGAGAATAACCTCTTACCTGGGAGAATAACCTCTTACCTGGGAGATAACCTCTTACCTGGGAGGATAACCTCTTACCTGGGAGAATAACTTCAACCTGGGAGGGTAACCTCTTACCTGGGAGAATAACTTCTTACCTGCAAGGATAACTTCTTACTTGGGAGGATAACTTGACCAGGGCACTCTGATGTGAGATACTGACCTTGTGAGAAATGTGAGACAGACGCCAGGAGAGGGAGAACACAATGTGACAAATGCTGTCAGCCCTCTCAGACACACCCTGCCTCTCAGACACACCCTGCCTCTCAGACACACCCTGCCTCTCAGACATACCCTGCCTCTCAGACACACCCTGCCTCTCAGACACACCCTGCCTCTCAGACATACCCTGCCTCTCAGACACACCCTGCCTCTCAGACACACCCTGCCTCTCAGACATACCCTGCCTCCTCAGACACACCCTGCCTCTCAGACACACCCCTGCCTCTCAGACATACCCTGCCTCTCAGACACACCCTGCCTCTCAGACATACCCTGCCTCTCAGACATACCCTGCGTCTCATACATACCCTGCCTCTCAGACACACCCTGCCTCTCAGACACACCCTGCCTCTCAGACATACCCTGCCTCTAAGACACACCCTGCCTCTCAGACATACCCTGCCTCTCAGACACACCCGTGCCTTTCAGACACACCCTGCCTCTCAGACACACCCTGCCTCTCAGACATACCCTGCCTCTCAGACATACCCTGCCTCTCAGACACACCCTGCCTCTCAGACACACCCTGCCTCTCAGACATACCCTGCCTCTCAGACATACCCTGCCTCTCAGACACACCCTGCCTCTCAGACATACCCTGCCTCTCAGACATACCCTGCCTCTCAGACACACCCTGCCTCTCAGACATACCCTGCGTCTCATACATACCCTGCCTCTCAGACACACCCTGCCTCTCAGACCACACCCTGCCTCTCACACCCTCACACCCTGCCTCTCAGACACACCCTGCCAGGAAACAATCTGACACTTTAAAATATCATTCTGCAGCTCTTAGCTTCACATTTACACTTTACAGGCTTTATTGTGGTTACTTTACACTGTGCCTGGTATCTGAGATGTGGTTACTTTACACTATTCCTGGTAGCTGAGATGTGGTTATTTTACACTGTGCCTGGTAGCTGAGATGTGGTTACTTTACACTGTGCCTGTAGCTGAGATGTGGTTACTTTACACTGTGTCTGGTAGCTGAGATGTGGTTACTTTACACTGTGTCTGGTAGCTGAGATGTTACTTTACACTGTGCCTAGTAAATACATACTGTTCCTAGATTCTGACCACTGGAGCACTGTTGGAACTATGCACTCCTGATCCTAGATCTTCTGCTGTTGTCTGCAGTATCACTCAGGCCTGCTCAGTGATTATAATGCAATGCAGACCTGACTGGAGCAGAGTGCATATCTTCCAATGAAGAAGAAGAAGTATTCAAGGACAAAAGAGGAAGTGGAATATATTTCCATGTTTCCAGATGGTGTTGGCTGATAACATTTGTTTATATATATGACATGATCATCCCTGGGGGAGGGTGTTGAGAGAGTGTGTGTCTGGAGCAGGTTAGACAGCCTATCTAGCAGGTAATGCAGCTCTGCTATCAGGCTGGTCTGACTCTACAATTACTGATTTGGCTGACAGTGGAGAATGCCCTGCCCCCCCACTAACCCTGCCCCCCCCACTCTCCTGCCCCCCCCCCCACTCTCCTGCCCCCCCCCCCCCCCCCCCCCACACTCTCCTGCCCCCCCCCCCACTCTCCTGCCCCCCCCCCCCCCCCCACTCCTCCTGCCCCCCCCCCCACTCTCCTGCCCCCCCCCCCCCCACTCTCCTGCCCCCCCCCCCACTCTCCTGCCCCCCCCCCCCCCCCCACTCTCCTGCCCCCCCCCCACTCTCTAAAAATGTTGGGGGGACAAACAAGGAGATGTGTGGCCCATCCACTGCTACCAACCACCAACCTTCCAATCCTGGAAGACATCCTTCAGTATCTGCCTCTGCTCACGGCTGCCTCTGTTCACTAACTAACTCTGTTTACGGCTGCCTCCTAAAATCTGAATTAAAAGGGGAGTCAGAGGCAGCAGCAGACTGCAGCTCGTTTGCGATGCTCAGACTAATTACCGACTTGCTTCTCCCTCAAATCCTATTTGAAGATATGTTCACAACTTACTCCAACTCTTCCAGGTGCCCCGAAGCTATGAATGACTTTGTAGTGGCGTGTGGAGAAGCTGGGAACCTGATCTGATTCATAGTAAAGAACGGACTTCATCCCAAACACACAGCTCCCTCCCTCCCCTCTCCCTCCCTCCCTCCCCTCTCCCTCCCTCCCTCCCTCCCTCCCTCCCTCCCCTCCCCTCTCCCTCCCTCCCTCGCTCCCTCGCTCCCTCCCTCCCTCTCTTTCTTTCCCTCTTCCCTCTGTATCTCTCTCTCTCCCTTTCTTTCCCCCTCTCTCTCTCTCCCCCCCTCTCTCTCCCTCCCCCCTCCCTGCCTCCCTCTCTCTTTCCCCCTCTCTCCCCCCTCCCTCCCTCCTTCCCTCCCTCTCTCCTCTCTCTCTCTCTCTCTCTCTCTCTCTCTCTCCCTCCCTCATAATGATTTGAGAACTGAGTACAGAAGAAAACAAAGACACAACTTAACTCAGCAATGAAAACAGGAAGTGATGACTCCACCCCACAGGTGATGACTCCATCCATAGCCCTTGATCCATCCAAGAAGACAGATAATAACATGGAAAGCATACAAACGTTCAAAGTAACATTGTCACTATGGAAACATAGCACATCGCACATTGTCACTATGGAAACGTAGCACATTTGACCAAATTGGCGTGTAACAACTTAGGTTTTCTCGTCAGTGAGTTGTCCCACAGCTGAGGCCTCCACCATATTCTGCTCAGTCAGGAGCGATGACTCGGACCACCTCCGAGATCGTTCACACTTCATCTGATGTGAGACCCTGCCATGCACTGGCTCATCCATCACTGACTCCACACCCCTCTCTCCCCCTCCACCCCTCTCTCTCTCCGTATGTCACCCAGCAGAAACACATGACACATTCAGCACTCTGTCCTTCCAGCGTGGTGAGGGAGTGAGATAGAGGAGTGTGTGTGGGACGTGCGTACAGCTAGCTGGATCAACCCAGTTCACTTGTCGGTGCAAAAAGAAGCATGCAGAAGGCCTTGATCACCGATGCTCTGCTTCAGCTGTTGTCTGAATCAAGTTCTTGAACAGTAAGAACAAACTCATCTGGTAACCACTGACAACCCCCCCCCTCTCCCCCCGCTGTGTGTTCCTGCCCCCAATCAGGCAGCACGGTGAGGATAACACATACCTCAGCTCTGACCACAGGCTGATGCAGTGACTCAGAAGCTGTTCTCAAACAACAGGAGGAGAGAAAGAGAGAGAGGGGAGGACGCAGAGAAAGAGGGGGGGTGGAGAGAGAAAGAGGAAGAGAAAGAGAGAGAGAGAGAGAGAGAGAGAGAGAGAGAGAGAGGGGGGGGGGGGGGGGGAGAACAGTGCCTCTACCTCAGCCTTCCCCGTGTTCCTGCGTTAGTATGCTAATCTGGCACACAGTAGTGCAGCTGGTGCTAAATCATTAACTTTGGGAAATAGATCATTAAAAGTTCAAAAGAAAACTAGGTTAAACACACAGGCTGAACATTGTACACCTAAATAACCAGAAGAGTTAAAACGCTGAGCGGTGCTCTCTCAGTGAGCTCACATGCCCCTCCAGCCGAGCGCGTCTGTCTTCTAAGTAAATCTTCCTGGAAGCATTTCCATTTCAAACACTCAGAATCCCCACACCTTTCACAGTGACCTGCAGAAGGACTGATCCAGAACATCCCTACTGGGGAATAGCAAACCTCTGCACCACTGGGCCGACCAGTCCCTGCTCCAAGGGTGTGTCCAGCAACTTAGAAACTTAACAGAGTTTTTTCCTTCCCAAGATCAAATCAAATCAACATGTATTTGTATAGCCATTTTTACACACAGGCATGTCACAGAGGGCTTCACATACGCCCATAGAACTGCCCCTCAAACAACCTAAACCCTCAGGGAGACAAGGAAAAACTCCCAGAAAAACTAAATACAGGAGAAAAAATTGAAGAAACCTTGGGCGGAGCAATTCAGTGAGGGATCCCCTCTTCCAGAGATGGTTGGTGAAAGATGTTTTCAGCCAAAGCAACATACAGGCTGGAGTTAGAATCTGCTACCTCCTGAGTTGGAGTCAGATGCTCTAACCACTGAGCTGGAGTCTGAAAGTATTGAGTAAATCCGTCTCTAAGCATGAGCAGAGGGACCCTGTCCCTTGGGGGGTATTTTAGGGAGTGACATCTAGCAGTCTCTCATCATGGGTCCTTACTGAAGCTCTGACACTAGCACACTCACACACACTAAGACACACACAAAAACACTCACTAAAAATATACAAACACACACTCACACACACACTCACTCTGTGGTCTCTGACCCTGACCTAGCAGTGAACAGATGAGCGGAGGGGGTTCAGTGCAGCAGGGCAGTCTTGTTCAGGGAGGGTGTCTAGTTCAGGAGCATCTTCAGTTTTTATGTTGGCTGCTCCCATTACCCCGGAGACCCAGCCCTAATCACCCCCCGGGACTGCTTTCATCAGTCTCTGCAGTGCCTTTTGAACAATCATTCCACTTCTCTGCACAATGTGACCATGGGACCCTAACCGGCGCAGACGAGACAGACTATGAGCTGTGACAGGATATGACATCACTAGTTGCAAGCATGGAGCCTTCTCAGAGAGGAAAACCTTTAGTCAGTTCATTCACCTAGCAGACACTTCCATCCAAAGCAACGTACAGAAGATCAAGGATCAGAAGTACATTGTTCTCAAAGTATTTAGGAGGTCAAGGAGGAGTCTTTCTTGTCTATATTATACTTCACTATGTTTGAACAGTGCTGAAAAGTCTTGGTACCTTTAAAGGTTTTTAAAGCCTGTTAACTCTCACCCTGTTCCGGCACCCTCACCAGGCGTCTGCCCAGTTCCTGTCAACACGCGCTCAGATGTTTCAGTCAATCCCTGGACTTACTCATGAATGGGAGAGAGGAGAAAGGCAAACAGCCAGAGCCACCTGTCAGTTAGATGACAGAGCTGCACATATGTACTAAGACATGGTTAGGGTTCTGGAAAAAGAACTACCGTGCACTCATCACCCTCCCCACATCGTGCACTCATCACCCTCCCCACACCGTGCACTCATCACCCTCCCCACACCGTGCACTCATCACCCTCCCCACACCGTGCACTCATCACCCTCCCCACACCGTGCACTCATCACCCTCCCCACACCGTGCACTCTAACACTCATCACTGTAATAATGAAGAATCACATGGATGGATCTCTTACAGGATACATACATTCACACGCTCACATCACAGAACAAGATGCATTATCTGAGAAATGAAAATATTCTATAATTAATTTATTAAATATGATATGATGTGAATATTAAATCAAGGAACTGTCATGTCTTCATACTCTTCCTGGTCAATTATGACGTTGTGTATCTTTTGAGTTCTTGATGCATGACTTCAGTGTTTCCCACACATAGACTAATTTGTGGCGGTGCGCCACAGAATCAACACCGGCCGCCACACATTGCGTTTCGTAAAACATTTTTTTTTATCGCTATTTACCCCCCCCCCCCCCCCCCCCCCCCGATCTGACAACCCCCCCCCCCCCCCCCCCCCCCCCCCCGCCACAATTTGATTTCTAATCTGTGGGAAACACTGGACTCAATATTCAGACATGCTGATAGCAGAGCGAACCAGGCTTTCTGTACAGTAGGTCCAGTAAACATTTCTTAATCAATCATTTGTTGCTGAATTACAGATTACCATCATGCCAGATTGCTTCTCCTTCATCTCCCTTCCTTGAAACAGCCCAATGGTGCTGAGAATACATTACTGGATATGACAGTTCCTGTCTCCCTGAAAGTCTGACCAAACTCGGCCTGTTTGTGTGCAGCGAGGCATGGTGGCCTGTGCAGTTTGACCTTGTGAGTAAACTACAGAAACTGCAATCGATAGTTTTTTTTATGAAGTTGCTGCTGTGCTGTATTTTGCTCTTTTTCTCTCCCTTCAGCCTCTTTCTTTCTCTATTTGCGTCTCTCCCCTCCACTCTTTCTTCCTCCCCCTTTCTTGTTGTTTCTTTCCCTCTCTCTCTCTTTCTCTGTCCTTTTCCCCTTATCTCTTACTCTCCCTCTTTCTTTCTCTCTCTTCCTCCATCCCCCACCCTCCCTCTGTAAACCAGCAGAGCAGAAACTGGCCGAGCAGCTGTATTGAGATAAGCCAGGGAACCGATCCCCATGTCATGTAGATGGAAGAAGAAAACCTACACTTAATCAACTAACATTGATATTACTTCTGGCAATTAGGAGCCTGCTGATAATGATATGACTTTTCAGCTGTAAATAATTATGCTGCCTGCAGGCAATACTTTAATTCTTGCCAGTATCTATAAACAATAATCACAGCAGCTTCTGTGCTGCTGTAGTCTGGGCTGCTGCAGTCTGGGCTGCTGTAGTCTGGGCTGCTGTAGTCTGGGCTGCTGTAGTCTGGGCTGCTGTAGTCTGCAGTATGGGCTGCTGTAGTCTGGGCTGCTGTAGTCTATAGTCTGGGCTTCTGTAGTCTGCAGTCTGGGCTGTTGTAGTCTGGGCTGCTGTAGTCTGTAGTCTGGGCTGCTGTAGTCTGGGCTGCTGTAGTCTGGGCTGCTGTAGTCTATAGTCTGGGCTGCTGTAGTCTGGGCTGCTGTAGTCTGGGCTAAGTCAGACTGAATTAAACTGATCTTTTTGAGTGTGTAAGGAAGTGTACGACCAATCACAGCAGAGATGTTTGGTAAGTTCTGCACAACAGCCTATCGGTGTGCAGCCTGAGGAACGATGAACCTGCCCACCTGCAGACAGACATGTTGCCGTGACAACACAGAGAGACAGACAGCTGCCGTTACTCACACTCTAACAGGAAGACAAAGTGTGTTAGTGTCAGACGACTAAGATGAAGAACATAATTAAGGAAATGTATGAAAGTCCAAGCAGGCCTTGAGATTAATTAGCCGCCTGTCAATACTCTCATCAATACCCGATTAACTAATGACACACATGAACTAATGACACAGGGCCCAATGGGAGATATTGACTCCCTGGCTTTCTGCTGTTACGAAGCTGGAATTGTAGCTAGAATCTGTGTGTGTGGAGAATTTTACACACACACACATACTGTACACACAGACACACACACACTGGACAGTACAAATACACATGCAAACATTCCCTTCTAATTTTGAACACTGCATCGCAACAGAACATACCTAAACAGCTTCACCGTGGTTACGGTCATAAGGACGATGATCACAAAGGAAACCAGAACAGAAGGTAGCCAGAAATGAAGGAATAGAAAATAGTTGTAAATTAATAATGTATGAATGGACCATGTGGTAGTTTAGTCTACATAATGACGATGATGATGGTGGTCATAAAGATGATGATGGTGATGATAAAGATGATGATGAGGATGATGGTGGTGATGATGATGATGGTGGTGATGATAATGATGATGATGGTGATGATGATGGTGGTGGTGGTGATGATAAAGATGATGATGGTGGTGATAAAGATTATGATGGTGGTGATGATGATGATTGTGGTAATAAAGATGATGATGGTGGTGATAAAGATTATGATGAGGATGATGGTGGTGATGATGATGATGGTGGTGATGATAATGGTGATAAAGATGATTATGGGGATGATGGTGGTGATAATGCTGATGATGGTGGTGATAATGATGATTGTGGTAATAAAGATGATGATGGTGGTGATGATAAAGATGGTGATGATGATGGTGATGACAGTGGTGATAAAGTTGATGATGCTGATGATGGTGGTGATGATGGTGGTGATAATGATGGTGATGATGATGAGGATGGTGATGATGGTGGTGATACAGATGATGATGGTGATGATAAAGGTGATGATGGTGATGATGATAATAAAGATGATGATGATAAAGATGATGATGGTGATGATGATGATGATAAAGCTGATGATGGTGATGATGGTTATGAGAGTAATGAGGTGTCTACTCAGATGAAGGATGGAGTTCTCCCTGTCCGGCGGTCTCCTGCAGGTTTATTAAGATAACATCATTAAGCAGCTCCTGCGTGCACAGGAGTAATAGGAGAAGATGAAGCCAGAGCACAGATTCAGGTCTCTAATCGTTTAAACGATCAAGGACAGCCGTGCTGGAAAGTGGAACGTCCACATCAGCTAATATGTTCTTTAGATCACATACAACCAGCTAATATCTTCTTCACATCACATTCAGCTAATGGGATCTGGGATCCTGTCTGGATACAAAGACACGCTGGCCTGCGTGCGTGGACAGAGATGGTGATTATTCTGCAGTGTCTGGTAAATACAGACCGTTCCTCGACTCTGACCACCCGAATATTGTTAGAACTATGCACTTCTGATCCTTTTAATTGCTCGAAATGCTCTACTTTTGTATGCTCTGTATAAAATGTTGCTTTGGAAAAGAGTGCCAGTTAAATGAATAAAACACACTGCTAGGCTCCTTGTGTTCCTATTCGGAGGTTCTCCTGGTGCCATCTTGTTTTCTGTAACTAGCGCATAAATAGCAGAGAGGAGCTTAAAGAGCATTAGAATTAGCCCAGATAGGAACTTTTAGATGCCACCTATTCTTCAAACAGCTGGACTGCTCTCTAAGTCCCCTTTGTCTGCACAGCGTTTCCACAGAGCCCTCTCACTGAATAATGGATGTGAAACCTTTGTGTGAATTGTGATTCTGCATAATGAATGTTTACCAAACTGTATGAAGTTCCCATTACTGTAACCGATATGGAGGAGTGATCTGCTTTGCCTCCATGATATCACTCTATGGAAATAGTAGTTGAACATGTCCTGACTGCGTGAGGGACTCTCACTTGTGTCTGCATGAATAATGAAGTGTCGTTTGAAAACACAAACATTGATGCCATCTGGTTGATAGCTCACCCACTGA
Organism: Hypomesus transpacificus; assembly: GCF_021917145.1. Classification (NCBI taxonomy): domain Eukaryota; kingdom Metazoa; phylum Chordata; class Actinopteri; order Osmeriformes; family Osmeridae; genus Hypomesus; species Hypomesus transpacificus. Next base: position 64,882 of record NW_025813753.1, on the reverse strand, counting down.
TGTAACCTTATCCCCACTCCCTTGCCAGCAACAACAAACGCTCACCGTGGAGAGGGGAATAAGCACTTGATCGTTGCTTCCATTATGCTAACACAAGGAAGCCGCACTTGATGCAGTGTACTGGAACATGACCTTATCCTGATGATCATCTTGTATTTCCACCAACCTGACGGTTCATGTTCCAGCTCTGGGCGTCCCTGGACGCCTGATAGGTCGTATGAGACCGCTCACCCTGTGATGTCATCAGAGGGCGACGCTCCTCATCTCCTAGATGACGGAAGGGGTTGTTGTCTATGAAGAGGCAAAGTTTTGTCAGGTAAATTCTTTGAACTATTTGTTTAATGTTTAATGAACACGGTTGGGTTTGTTTATGTGTTAGCTACTTGCGTCTGCATCCTGTGTGTGTTGGGTTGCTGACCCAGGAGTCGTGTTGTGTCTTGTCCTAAACTCTGGTCCGGTCTGGTCCAGTCTGGTTTGGTCCGGTCTGGCTGCTGGTCTGCAGTGACAAACAGTCAGTTTCTACCCTTTCATCTGACAGGTTGCATGTATGTCTCTTCTGCTCTCCTTGCTGCACTACTGTGTGAGTGGATGACCAAGAAGGCACACAAAAAACTGAGTAGGGTGCTAAATAATTAAAAATTCCAGCCCAACAACTGCTCCAAACCAACCCAAAATGCATGAAAACCAGCTCAATATGTAAAACAATGGAGTTAACATATTTTTCCAATAGGTGCCTCCATAGTTAAAATGTAAAGATGACTGGGGGTATCATATTTTCCTTGTTTTCTGCGATTCTCAGGTTTCATTGGTTTATTACTAAAAAATATTTAATAATTCCGCTTCCTATAACCACCAAACAGTGACACAGAGCAATAATTACTTCATGAAAGTGAAATGAGACACATTTCTAAAGGAAGTGGCCGGTTTTCCCAGATTCGTTAAGAAGCTCTTAATGCTAAGAGCTTCTTAAAAGCGTTCTAAGAATTCTTAATGAATCTGGGAAACCAGATCTCACTCGATCTCTCACTTAGGTCTAGCCTACACATTTTGGCTAATGTTGCTTGACTTCAGCTAGCGAGCTAGCTTGAAGAAGAAAAAAGTTCAAGTTTCCCCTTTTCTGAAAATATTTTTCTAATGATGATTTACTCTTTCTTGGCTATATTGGTGAGAATAAAACGTTAAACTAAGGATGAAAAGTGCGTGCGTATCTAATTAGCTCTTGCTCTTTGTTCCCTCCCGGCCTTATACCGTAATTACGGTCGTTACGTGTCACGTGCACTTAGCGTCCCGTCCAGGTTGTTCGCTGTTGCCTGCAGCACCTGCGCTTCCGATGCATGCAGAGTTCTGATCACGTACACCGCGCAGGCGGCAGGCCACCACTGGGCAGAAATGCGAAGGCCGCAGTGCGGTTTAGAAGCAGCTCATTTTGGCTTGAAAACTGCGGATATGGCAACCCTGTGAACGGTCCACCGTTCTATTGAACTAACATAAGAAATTCACCAGCATATTGTATAAGCCATGTCAACAACTTCCTGTAGCTAGTTGCAAGACCCTCACACAGGTTCACACACCCTCACACTTGAAGGGCAACAACACGAAACAAGAGGGAAAAGGGGTTCAAATTGCATGTTTCGAGCCACATCAAAAATTACGAAGGTAAGGTTTATCTAACTCACACAGTTAAAGTTAGCTAGTAGCTAGTAGCTCTAGCTAGATAGCTAACATATTTGAGCAGTGACATTAGCTAGGCTAGCTAGTTAACAATTTTGAGCTAGCTACATAATGTAGCCTACTCATTGCGCTTGCTAGTCTTAGATGTAATGTTAACAGATTAATTAATTGGTATGTCTTATTTTCCCTATATGGATAATGTAATGTAACATGTCTTTCGCAGTTTCTAACTAAAATCTGGAAACGAGAGACATCTCCGTGAGGGCGACCTGTTATGGGGCGATAAAAAAAAAGCAATTAACCGCACAATCGGAGTGTGGTTAAAACGACAGCAATAGGGTTAACATAACCTGTTGTGGTTATTAAAAGTCACACTTCTAGCTTCACTAGAAGCTGCTAATGGCTGCTCATATAAGTCTATGGCTGTTCACCGTGGCTCAAAAGAGCACCCCGTTTTTTCCGCAACAGCTTGCTCGAAGGTTACTCCGAATTTGAAGATTTAATCAGAACGCCAGGGAACAACTCAAAGTCTGCAAAATCCAAAAAAGAGGACTGGCAAAAAGTAGCAGACCAAATTAAATGTAGTGACCACTTTAGATGTTTTATCGCTTATTACAGTAAGGCCTATGTTTTTTTCCCCTCATACATTGTTTATCATCTTTAATGTCATATAATGTGTTTTCAACAAATGTATGATGTAAATGACACCCTCACAAAAAACCGATAGGCTATCTCTCAAAAAGTAGGCCTATAGGCTAGTATATCGCGCTGTGCCTAAGGATCTGTCTATCACGCAATGAGCAATTTATTCGGTTTCATGTTAAATTCTGCTAATTATTCTTGCACCTTCCGCAACAGGTTGTTGTCGTAAAAACGGACAAGACATGATGTCTGTGACAGACTTCCAGTATCCCTCTGCTTATATACTCGCAATCAAATCTTGTTTACATAAAATAAGCCTGCTCCCGAGCAGGTTTAAGCTAAAGGACGTGTTGCTATGACAGCAAGTCCAGAATGAGCTTCAAAGAACCGAACAATCCAAGATAATGACATAGTCAACGATCAAATCCAGCTAACTGAGTTAGCGACGTACGGAGAACGGGCCCCTGATGTGTAGCCAGCCTTGGCTTTTGTTTGTTGCTGTTTACCTGTGTTCACACGGCTAGCTGGCTCTAACTCCCAGAGTTGCAGTGAATCAGCCTGTTCTGTGGTAAGGGAACTCCTGGACATCACACTGCCTGGATTTGCTGCGTTTGGCAGAGAAACTCGTACAGCTTTTACAACCAATTATCTGGGCTATCTGACAGCATCACGTTTATGAACCTTATTAAACATCTAGAAATTCAAAACAAATCACCAAATTTACAACTGGTTTTAATTCACTTGCATTCAGGAAAGACTACTTTTATCCAGGAGTGTTAGTCTTTTGGTCACCTAGTGATAAGTAGGAATCTGAAAAAGATAAATACACTGCTGGAAGATTAACTAAGCATTTCACAATCTGCTCTCTGCTCCTACTAGCGGGGTGGGGATATCCTGTGGTCTTGGCTGGTTAATCTGTATGAACTACACAGTCTCACTCTGCAGAGTTATTACTAACTCTGTAATTTGAAACAATTACAAAAACACACTGGGCCCACTTGTTACAACACGCGTGTTCCTCACATATACTAAGAAGTGATTCTACAGCTTAACACGTTTTTCAATCACACCCAGTGGTGCAGTGTTTAGTGTGAAAAAGTGTAGCATTTCATCCTCCCTGCCATGGTGAGGGATAATGTTTCACATTTTGCCTCAGGTTTGTTTAGCTGTTTCAGCAGGAACTTGTGCTGTGAGAATTACCATAGGAAAAAAAAGATATATACCAAACAGTATTGTATCACTACTTATATTACTAATGAGATATTTGTAATAAAAAAACTTAAATTAAAGTTTAGAAATATTTTCTAAGTAACGTTTTAAAAAGTGCTAAGAAATCGTTCTATATCACAAGATTGTGTTGTATTTATTTTAATCTAGTACTGTAGCTAACTGCTGAGCACAACATGTCTCATTTCAGATTGTTATGTTGCACCTGGTTCCCCAGCAGGTCTGGACACTGGCTGAGGAGAAAGGTCAAAGGTGAAGGAACTGTACTGTGATGGGAGATGGACGTCTCTAGTAGCGTGAGTACTCCCCTCACCTTGTGTGTGTGTGTGGGGGGTGGGGGGGTTATGATCCCCTCTTTGCTCTGAACATGTGGTGAGAGGAGCTGTGTGAACCTGTGTTAGGGTCTCCAGGGTGAGGGTCTCCAGGGTGAGGGTCTCCAGGGTGAGGGTGTGCTTTAGCATCAAGTGTTCAGTGTGTAAACATTCAGTATTCTAGGACTACCCTGGCATGTCTCCAAGCCATTTCAGAAGCTTGTAGTGACATTTTCTGGTTGAAAGTTTTCAAAGTCATCTTTCAAGGTCCCCCCCCTGTAACATACACAATCTGTTAGCATCAAAGGAGCACACATGCATACATAATGGGGTAATTCACTTAAAGGGGGCCAGCATAGATTAATTAAGACTGAATACTAATTATGTTTTTGAGTCTACAGCAACCAATGCTGTTTAATGTGAAACTCTTTGGTGGATAACAATTACCACAAACCTATGAGACTATTCATATAATTTAAATTGAACATTTTGGGGAGGGGGGAATTATTGTAAAAATGTGTTTGTATCATGGACCAGAAGTTGACACATTTATAACATGTTGAATCCTCTTGAAGTGGCAAGTTTATACAGTCCTTAAAGTGTTAGTGTGTATACAGTCCTTAATGAGTTAGTGTGTATACAGTCCTTAATGAGTTAGTGTGTATACAGTCCTTAAAGGGTCAGGGTTGTGTGTATACAGTCCTTAAAGGGTCAGGGTTGTGTGTATACAGTCCTTAAAGTTGTGTGTGTTAATTAGGTAAATGTATGTGATTGGAATAGACTTCCGTTCTGAACTGCTGTGAACAGCTCCTTCACTCTGCAGAGGGAACATGCGCTTCAGTAAAACCATAACATGCTGTTTCTGTCATTGTTCCTGTGCAGCCGCAGACAAACATGTTACATCTGCACACTGAAGATTGAAAAGAATGATACATTCTGAATGTGCTTCAGATAAAATGCTGGTGCTGTGTTTATGAGGCAGCTTGTTCTCCATGGTGATCCAGACAGGCAAAAGCATGAGTCAAGTTTAATGATTTGAATATGCATCCACCCTGTCTCCACCTCGTCTCCGCCCTGCCTCTGCCCTGCCTCTGCCCTGCCTCCGCCTTGGCTCCTGTCCCCAGTCCTGCCTCCACCCTGCCTCCTGTCCCCAGTCCTGCCTCCACCCTGCCTCCTCTCCCCAGCCCTGCCTCCCCAGGCCTGCCTCCCCAGGCATGCCTCCCCCCTGCCTCCCCAGCCCTGTCCCGAGTGGTGTTTCCAGCTCAGAGCTTGTTTACCAGAGCGCCAGAGACGACACACAGATGGAAACCAGAGTTGACGGTTTCATGAAGCACAATTGGTTGATCGCAGATTGAATGTGACTGGGCTGAACTGGGCGCTGATCCGTACAGTATGTAGAATTCAGCGTGGAGCTGGTCCGCTTCGCGCCCACCAGCCCCAGCTCTGCCCAGCCCTCCTAGCTAGCCCCACCACCCAGCAAGCCACTGTTGTGCCCAATTCCTTCTGACAACAATCACATTCTTAAAAAAAACTTCATGAAGATTTTTCTTCTTGTCACTGGTTATAAATTATATTTTTTCACATCCTGACCGCAAAGTAAGCATTTTGCGTGCAGGGCTCAATGGGGGAGTGTGTGTGTGTGTGTGTGGGGGGGGGGGGGGGTGAAGCCTTCATATGACAGGAGAATAAACTGAGGGTGTTTCTGTTCAGCACCCTGCCTTCCTGCTAAAGTGTACCAGATATTCTTGGCACATGACTCCAAAACAGCACCGTGAATTTAATGTATTAGTGTTCACTGGGGAGCCGTGTCAGAACGACTTCATCTCTGCGTGTGCTTTCCCTGCTTGCGCTGTAGTGGGGACCTGAACGTGTGCTGGGACCTCTGGAACGCAGCCTGGCAGACTGCTCTCATTGTCACAACTGTTCAGCCCTACCTATGTTTTGTGGAGGCAGTTTTTGTTGATAGTTTCAGATGGGCAGCGTCTGCATGGCGCACTGCTTGCAGAGCTGAGGCTGCTCAAAGGGCTGAGGCTGGCAGCTGGCAGCACCAGAGCATGGTCCTCTCTATTGGGACGCGCTCACACACTGCCCTGTCACTTCTATGTTTTGTGACAATGACCAAAGGGTTGAGCTGGGGGCGTGAGTGCTCCCTGGCTCGTACGTGTGGCTCTGGCTGTGTGTCCCAGGTCACAGAGGACTACACCAAACCTGGGGCTGCGCTGGAACATCAACATTTGTTAGAAACAGAGATCATTCTTTTGTGTGGAGAGCGAGAGATAAAATGCTGTTTATTGGTTGACCACTGTGTGATTGACCGGGCTACTTTTATACGCACCAAACTTGAACTGAGGTAAAAATCTTGTTTGTAAAAAGTTTGTAGGGCATGGATACAGGGGAGGCTATAAATTAGGTGGCTTTATGTTTTGGAATTTCAACAATAATTAAACAAACATAGTTTTTGTTAGTTCGCAGATGAAACATAACATGTGATAATTAACTGGGTTTTTGCTTTCCTCTTCAAAGTGTCTTCAGTCTCAAGGGCAAAAACAATGATTTAAAAAATAAAAGCATGTAATCCACCCACACTGTGCTAATTTGATGATTAATTACAGTAAAACAACAGCCAGGCCTTGCCTTGTCTCAATGTATCCTCTAGAATGTTCCTTATTAGACATCCTTACATGATCTGTAGAATGTTCCTTATAAAAGGTGGTCACAATACGTCATAATAACCACGATTAACTTAGAAAATATATGACTATTGTTTATAGTGGGAGACTCTAAGCATTCTAAAATGTGACAAATGTACAAAACAGGAGTCTGCAGATGACCCAGTCTCCATCATAGACATATATACATGTATATATGTCTATGGTCTCCATGTCCGCCAAATCTTCATGCATAGAAGTAGAACACGTAATTTCAGTTTTTATTCCGTAAACTGTAATAGAGATGTGTTGTTTTTGTGGATGTGGTTCCAACACATCCTAATAGAGATGTGTTGTTTTTGTGGATGTGGTTCCAACACATCCTAACCGTCTTCCTTCAGAGGAGGCATCCAAGTGGGAGAACAGTATCTAACACAGAAACACAGAGCTCTGCTCAAACACTGAAGTCGCCCTGATCTGTGCTACTGGGAGAAATTGATTGAAACGCAGTCGAAAAGAAAATGGTTTTTAAATAAGTTACAATTAGATAACCATTAATCTCTATGGTATAAATGAATGTCTGGCTGTAGGGCTTGTTGGATGTAAAAACAGATTTACAAAACTCCTCTTGCCAGATTGGACTGTATCCCCCAGAATTCTAACTGCTCTGTCATTTCGAATGAGCTACTCCCCCACCCTCCTACCCTTGATTTTGTCTTTGAAATTAAATATTGTATACAAATACAGGCTGTTCATGGGCATGGAGACAGCTCATTGAAATTGCTGGAATATTCATACACAAATCTCTAAATTGAAATGTCATGTGCTTTGAACTGCAGAATATGTATGTCTCCTGATGTCTTTACTGTAAACATCGTAAACGTATCCATGACAAAAACAGCTACTTATATAATTAACCTTGGTTCATCCTGTCCACAGACATCATAGAAGTAGGAGTCTTGTTGGTCCCATCCTGTCCTGGTTTCAAATGGTTTTCATAAAGTTCTGCTTTCCAGAACAGACCTCCAGAGGAGAGTAGCAGGCGGTCTTTACATGTGGCTGTTCAGAAACCATACCTGATTCCCTTCCATGCAACTTAGATGGATTCATATATACATCTACAAATATCAAACAATGCGTTCTCTGTATTGTGGAAGTAGGTTTCCTTGTTGTGGATGGTTCTGGGCTTGAAGGGTGGGGCTTGGTGGTGGGAACGTGATTAGGAGAACATGTGATCAGGAGAACATATGATCAGAGAGAACATGCCCCTGGTTCTGTGGGAGGTTCATCAAAGTTAACACATTGTCACAGAGCTTCCATCACTCAGGGCTGTCCATGAGGCCAGGGCTTATGAGAAAGGCTTCGCTGGAAGTTTGGCTGTTTTTAGGGCTTATTTCTGTGCAATTTGTTTTGTATCACTCTCTCTAGCACTCTGCTAAATCCCTCACTGAATATTCTTAAAGCTTATCACCAATAACAGGAGCTTGAAGTCTGTTATTTAAAGCCTGTTGTCTGACTGCTGTTCAGGCTATGTGCATGTGGAGGTGAGGAGCAGGAAGGGCTTTTCCATATTCATCTGCACGAGGAGTCGGCTCTCACGCAGCCTGCGAACACACGCATCATCTAACCCTGCGAACACACGCATCAGCTTCCAGGAGAGAGGGTTGTTTCCCCTTTCTTTGAGAAAATGGGGGGAAAAAAGTATTTTAATATGACCTTCATTACGCATTCATGTCAACTTTTCTTATCTATTTATGATTTTTTAAAAATCCACTCCTGTTGTTCAATTAGGGCTTGACCCCTTTAGCGGCGATGTAAATTAAATGACATTTCGGTGTCGTCCCATATTTAAAATACTGCGTTAGTTGCGGATCATAAATGATGATCTTCATTCTGCAGCTAATTTATTCATTTAACAATTTCCCTCCAGAAGCTGCAGCAGAAGGCTCTGGAGCAAGCTAAGCAGAAGAAATCTAAGTCGGCTGAATTTCTGATGGGTGAGTCCTGGTTGATGAGTTATTGCTCATAATTTGTGTAAGGATTAATTAACTAATTACAGACAAATGGCTTTGGGCTAAATTTTGCTCTTGCTTGTCAGGGCGCAATTTGTAATTATTTTAATCATTTCTTCTTTTTTTTCCTCCTCCTGCAAGATTCAGATTTAATTTTAACCTAATTGTGTTTTAGTGACATTTGAGGAGAATGCGCTTCAGTATTTGCCGGTAGAAGAATCTCTAGAAGGAGTGTCTTGCTGTTGTCATGTATTTTAGTTAAACGCTTTGATTCTGACCTTGCTGTTGTGCTGTTTTTTTTGGTGTTTTTTTTTAAGTATTTAATGTATTAATTGGATTTCTTTCTTTTCCCCAGAGGAGGAGGAGAGAGGGCCGTTGGAAGGCGTTGTAAACCCAGCCTTTGATGGAGGGACGTCTCCATGCTGTCAGCGTCCAGGAGGGAGAGAGATGGGAGGTGACAGGCAGGATCTCACCCAGGCTGCTGAGCACAGCTGCAGGCAGGCGCCAGAGCCCAGCGCTGAGAGAGGTGAGGCTTCCCTCCTCGTCACACTCAAACCGCCTGACGGAGGATTTGGTCCTGATCTAACTTTGTTTTTTTTTTATGTTTCGAGGCCATGGTCCTTGCATTCCTCAGCTAGCATGTCCTAACAAGCAGGCCTCCTATAACTTCCACACACAGGAGAGCGTTCCAGTGTTCCAGGAGTGGGTGTTGTAGAACCCCCCCCCCCCCCTTCCAAGCACATTCAACCTCGACTCCCACTCTGAGCTGAAAGCCTTTCGGAGGGCTGGAGTCACAGGAGACAGCAACATTTACATATCCTACCTCCTCACTCGCAGATACGCACAGCAACGCCCCCGAACCCCAGCCCAGGGCCCATAACGCAGAGGAATATGCCCCCTTATAATTCACTGTGTCAGGACAACTCTTGAGGAATATCACATCAAACTGGGATGCGTTGAGATTTGTAGACATGCCAGACTGGTAGTTATCTGTCAGAATTCAGTTTTAGCTAATATTTTTTGGGAGGCAAAAGAGCTTTCGTTACTCTGTTCTTAAGTCCAATGTTAATGTTTGCGAACGCCGTCACCTATTTGCACCATAATGCAGAGTGGGAAAGAGACTGGAGAATCCCAGTATAAGTGCTTTCTACGTATCTCCCCCTAACCCTAACCCTTTGTACGCATCTCCCCCTAACCCTAACCCCACGCCTAGGTGAGCTAGTCCTCCTGAGGGCAAACACACACAAACACACACACACACACACACACACACAAACACAAACACGCACACACACACACCCTGTGTGTGAAATCAATCATTCATGGGAAGCATTCTCATTGGACTATCCAAGGTTGAGTGTAACGTGTGCGTGTGTGTTTGCGTGCTTAAGAATCTATCCCAAAGACAAAAATACTTAAATAAAAAACATTTGTTAAATAAAGAGTAATAAGTTAAATTCCTGCGAATCTATAATTATATATCTATGCTTTACTCGGAATGCAAATAATTCAATTTCCTCTGAGCATGTGCTAGAAAAAATTATCTTAATTATCTTTTTACTAATAATAATACTAATGTTTTTCTTCTGTACATGGGCTCAATGTCAGCAGTAAAATAAGAGTAAACGTGTTCCAGATCCAGACAGGAGCATGTTTAGTGACTCTTCAGCTCTGTGATTCAGTTTCTTTTCTAACGACTGCATGTGAAGCTGTGAGGTGAGAACAGGAGGTTATTGATAGCTTGCATGTAAGAACAGGGATTTGAGCTGTTTATTAGGGGGTAGAGTACTGGAGGAAAGCCAGACTATTTGGGTAAATCAAAGATATGATTCAAAGATGAGATCCTCTGAGCTGCCGCCGTTATGCAAATGTGTCTGAAAAAATGATCCTCATATGCTCAAAGCTATTGCTGCAAAATGGTTCAAACTCCCGCCGACGACATACAGGAGTTTAAACATGTGAATATTCACAGTTAATTTACGGCGGGACTGAAATTCATGAGACACTTGAACTCTAATAAGTGTCAGTGTTTGAATCTTTTAGTGACAGTCACTGACATGTTTACAGAACAGTCTCTCCACACACACACACACACACACACACACACACACACACACACACACACACACACACACACACACACACACACACACACACACACCCCTGGATCCGTCTGAACCAGGCTGGCGGAGCACAGCTCCTAAGCAAACACGTTTAACCCTCGTATTTATGCGTCCAGGCGCAGATACTCTAGTATAAATACGAGATCCTCGCGTGGAAAACACAGGGTGGTTTAACACACCGCTCCTCATTTAGCTCTGCCAAAACACAGCACAAGGAAAGCAATTTAGACTTGGGATATAGTCGTGAAATGTTCCCAGGCCGTGAGAATGATTTGAGGTTAAGAAAGCAGCTCAACGGGGCTACCTGGTTAATAGAAACAGCCCTGGAGGACTGGACTCACATCAATTCTGCAGAGCAGCTCTGATGCCCATAGGTCAGTGATTGCTAATAAGAAGTCGATGAGACACGGGCCTCACTTCTATTTCCCCCCCAGTTCGTCCCCCCAAACCTACAGAGGCCTTCGCCCGCTGACCCCAGACCATTTACAGGGTATTGTCTTTGAAATTCCGAGTACTTTTCACTTGTACACTTTCTCATTAGTTCCTTTTGAACACCGGTAACATATGGCAGTTGTATTTAAGAGATTGGCTGGTGTGACCTTTGGCGGCATGCTAATTATGGCCCAGAGCAGCGCTGGTGCGCACAGTGCTCGCCTTATCAGGTAGCCGCGTTGCCTCGCCTTCAACAGTGTGGGTTTCAAAATTAACATTTTGCTTCATATGCTTCTAATAACCAGTAACCTCCACCAACCTAAACCTGCAGCCCCCCCGCCCCTTCCTCTCACCCTCCCTTTCTCGCCTCACATACTTTCCACAGGAAATGAACGTGCCCGAGATTACTTTGACCCAACGATGGTGGGGGCTACCGACCCAGGGCGGTGTGGGAAGGAGAGGGTCGACTCGGAAGATGAGCTGGAATTAAGTACGCCACTTCTGTCTGAATAGTTCTCCTTGGTTCATTAAAGTGAGGTGAGAAAGATCACTGGTGGCCAGCCGTTTCTGACGGGAGGATGGGCTATGTAAATACCTCTGCTGACGGTCGGACAGATGGCTCCAGCGAGTGCTCCCATTGGTTGTCATTGATGAAGGTTACGTGTCATTGGTCAGTTTCATTTCGCCTTGGCTTTCCTTGCTAGTGACACACACAGAGCCATTATTGCTGTGCCCCCATCTTCCTATTAAAACTGTGCTCTAGGGATTCCAGTGATATGCATGTTATAATGAAACCTGACTATTAACAGAGAAGCTATCACATCTGTATCTTTTGGATATCCCTGCCTTGTCCTATCACAAGATCCCCTGAACCAGATCCCTTCACAGGATGACAGAAGGACATGTCGACGGCTGTTTCTCATGACCCCAGAATAGACAAGGCTCTCACTGACTGCTAACATCAGTTTGAATGCTTCACAAGTTCAAAGATACTTGACTATTATGATTTTGGTAGTTGTCCTCACTTGAACACACGTGTCTGTACCTGGTCACATCGTGCTGGAGCTTGACTCCTGACTGTTTGAATGTTTCAGGCATCAGAAAGGAAGACGAACAGGGACTGTATCGGAGGCTGAGAGATCTACTGGAGGCAGACGAGGCAGAGACCTTCCTGGATCTACCAGGTGAGCTTCCTCCTCCCGCCTCTCTTCCTCCTCCTCCCTCCTTCCTCCCTTTCTCATACCTGCTTCCCCAAACCCTCTCTCCTCCATCTCAACAACCCTGCACAACTTTGCCCGACTCCTGTACTGGAAACCAGACAATACAGGGTTGTTAGCTAACAGAATGACTGGAAAGAGGCGACTTCTCATACAGAACAAAGACAAGCTGTCAGACCTGCATGTCACGGCTGTTCTCTCTAGGAGCAGGTCCTTGTTGTGCAGCAGGACTGGCGCTCCCCATTAGCTAGGCCCTCATTTCAGTACACACCAAACAGGCCACTCTGAGGTGGTGTAAGCTGGCCATTGTTCGGCAGAAGACAGTCAAACAGGATCCTCTGCAGACTTGACGCATCTGCCTTGTAATTCCAGCACACAAGTGATGGGTTTAGACTTGCTTCAACATGCTAGAATTTTGCCCGCTGCCATTATCTGGCTTTGTTGTGGATTTAGCTGTAGCACCGAGATTAGCAGCCCTTACATTGTCTGACAATGTACATGAAATCCCGCAAAAAAACTAAAGAGGATCTTGGATTTATAGTTTTACAGCCTCCCCCCCCCTCTCTCTCTCTCTCTCTCTCTCTCTCTCCCTCCCCTCCCTCCCTCTCTCTCTCTCTCTCTCTCTCTCTCTCTCTCTCTCTCTCTCTCTCCTCTCTCTCTCTCTCCTCTCTCTCTCTCTCTCTCTCTCTCTCTCTCTCTCTCTCTCTCTCTCTCTCTCTCTGTCTCTCTCTCTCTCTCTCTCTCCGTTTTGCTAGCATGCAGCTCCAGACAGCAGTAGTAGGATGGTGAGCCTCAGTACTGTCAGACTGTCACCTTCTGTTATTGTGGAAGCAGGCAGCCTCCACGCTGTCACAGTGTCCTTGGGATCCTGGGGCTCTGTGAATGCTCTCTCACAGGCTCACAGCACAGGCCAGGGGCCCAGACACAGGCTCTCAGCACAGGCCAGGGGCCCAGACACAGGCCAGGGGCCCAGACACAGGCCAGGGGCCCAGACACAGGCTCACAGCACAGGCCAGGGGCCCAGGGACACAGAAAGAGAGAGAGAGAAAGAACCCGGAACTCTGTGTGTAATCTCCGAGCGTTCCAGTGTCTTCTTGGTTGGAAATGAAAGCGGGGTGGTTTTCAAATGTGTGTTCCTGGCGTGTTGGATTCCACACGTGGAGAGGAGCTGTAATACCTCCTCAGCTGCAGCGAGGAAGAGGAAGGGTCAAGACTCGCTGGTAATGCTGTCTAAGCAACAATGCAGCTCAGCTGCAGAATATTCACACAGTGAACGTCTCAGATCCACAAGAACAACACACACAAGCAGCCAGTATGGTGGTCAGCTAGCTGGAGCTGCTGTTTGGAGAGAAACTGCTGTATCAGTGCCAAGCGACAGAAACATTATCTCTGCACCAGCATTATTATTTCCCTGTATATTGTGTGTTTAGATGTGTACAGTGTGTGTGTGTGTGTGTGTGGTTAGATGTGTACGGTGTGTGTGTGTTGAGTGATTCCGAAGGAAGGATATGAAATGCAAATGTTGTATTTCAAGCAAAGTCCAGGATTGAATACAGTGGTCAAGTCAAACCTGTTACTGATGGTGTCAGCTTTGCTTATTATACACTGTGTGTGTATGTGTGTGTGTGTCCTGGTGTGCTCACTGACGTGTGTCTGTCCAGGTCTGGCTGCAGCCAGGAGCCACACTGAGGTGTGTAAGGAGGAGGACCCGGGGCCACGAGCAGGCGCTCCTGGCCAGGGGCGAGGAGAGGAGGCTGGGGCTCTGCAGGAGCGAGGAGAGGAGGCTGGGGTGCTGGTGGAGCAGGGGAGGAGGAATAGAGAGGAGGAGATGGGCGGTGGGAGGAGGAGGGACAGAGAGGTGATCCCCTGCTACTCCAGGCAGCTGAGGGAGCTGGTGCAGGCTGACATGATCACGCTTGGCAGCCTTTCAGCAGAGCAGGTCAGCGCCACAAAGACAATATCTATGTCATCTCCCGTATCCAGCAGGCTGCGAGGGGCAGCCCATTACGGGGCTTCTAATGGCCCCCTGCCCCCCCGTGCCCTGCTGGGATGGCCATCATGGTGCTCCGCTGCTCCGCTGCTCCACTTCTCTGTATTCTCCTCTGCTTTCTTTTAGCTTTCTTTGATTTTGATTTTTTGAGAGCTTTTTCAAAAGTTGCCCAGTTTTGTTTGTAATGTAGTTGATCTGACTCTGAGTCACTGAAGTGAAATGTGTCTGTGTGACGTGAATTCAAGCTACTTAATGTGTTGTTGATTCAGCTATAGCCCAGATTTAGAGAGTTGATTTAAATCGAATGTTGTGTGAAAATAGAATGTGTTCTCTCAACAACAACAAAATCTATTAATTTAGTTTTTGTGGCTACAGTGTTGTTTTCATTATACTTCTGTTTCTTCAAGTCTGGATTTCCGCCTCGGTTTGTCAACCATTTAAGACTCTTTTCAGGAAAAATAGAGCATGACTATTTTTTCAGCTGCTTGTGTTTTTAGAGAAGGGATTTAGTGAAGTAGCGTAAAGATGTGAAGAAGCTTATGAAATGAGTCCTATATCAGAAGCACAAGGGGAGAGCAGGGGAGCAGGAGGAATGGGAAGTCCCATTGATGCAGCAAAACACAAACATTAATGCATATCTAAACTGCAGAAGAAAACTATGGAGCGTATTTATAGACATAATCTCACTTGAAAAGAGAGAGAGAATTAGGAGTTGCAAATGAGACCAAACATAGAGAGAGAGATGTGGTAGCCAGGGGTGTCCACTGAGGCAGCGGGATGGAGACAGCAGCTAGACTTGAGTCATGAGGATGATCAGCTGGAGAGTTGCTCTACTGCAGACTGCTCTACTGCTCTACTGCAGACTGCCCTACTGCAGACTGCCCTACTGCTCTACTGCAGACTGCCCTACTGCAGACTGTTCTACAGCAGACTGCCCTACTGCAGACTGCCCTACTGCTCTACTGCAGACTGCTCTACTGCAAACTGCTCTACTGCAGACTGCCCTACTGCAGACTGCTCTACTGCAGACTGCTCCACTGCAGACTGCTCTACTGCAGACTGCCCTACTGCAGACTGCCCTACTGCAGACTGCCCTACTGCAGACTGCTCTACTGCTCTACAGCAGACTGCCCTACTGCAGACTGCTCTACTGCAAACTGCTCTACTGCAAACTGCTCTACTGCAGACTGCTCTACTGCAGACTGCTCTACTGCAGACTGCCCTACTGCAGACTGCTCTACTGCAGACTGCTCTACTGCAGACTGCTGCTCTAACACACATTCAGAATGTGGATTTATTCTCCAACTGCACCTTCAAGCTTAGTAGAATCCACATATTTGAAGTGAAAAGTGGAGGCAGTGAAGAGTGGAGGCAGTGCAGAGTGGAGGCAGTGTAGAGTGGAGACAGTGAAGAGTGGAGGCAGTGTAGAGTGGAGGTAGAGTGGAGGCAGTGAAGAGTGGAGGCAGTGAAGAGTGGAGGCAGTGTAGAGTGGAGGCAGTGTAGAGTGGAGGCAGTGTAGAGTGGAGGCAGTGTAGAGTGGAGGCAGTGTAGAGTGGAGGCAGTGAAGAGTGGAGGCAGTGAAGAGTGGAGGCAGTGAAGAGTGGAGGCAGTGAAGAGTGGAGGCAGTGAAGAGTGGAGGCAGTGAAGAGTAGAGGCAGAAATATTCATCAAGCAGTAGGTGACTTCACACTACTATATAATAATCAGCATACAATTACCATTAATCAGTATAAAATGATCAGCTATAAAATCACAAATAATCACAATAAAATGATCTGTGAAGCCCTGTGTTATGCTTCGGGACATTCTAGGTGTCTGTTTTTACCCCTGCAGAAATCACAGCATCAGAGAGGGAAATGTAACTGGAATTCAAAACTCAAATCCTTCCTCAGAAGTAAAACTAAGGTACTACTCTGCATCTCAAAACATATTCAGAGTACAGATATTAGATAATATTTTCTGTTTGTGGAATGATTTATACATACAGAAACAATCAGCACTATATAAGTGCTTTAAATGTCCCTGTACTTACTGTAAGTCGCTCTGGATAAGAGCGTCTGCTAAATGACTAAATGTTATGAGTTGTTATTTAAACACTAGTAACAGTACAGAATGTTGTTTATTTTTTATTTTTATTTCACCTTTATTTAGCCAGGTAGGCTAGTTGAGAACAAGTTCTCATTTACAACTGCGACCTGGCCAAGATACAGCAAAGCAATAAGACACATACAACAGAGTTTCACATAGAATAAACAAACATAAAAAAAATGGTGCTGTTGTGTGCTGAGTGTCTGACACGTAGCTTTGTAGTTTGATGCAGCTGTTTGTGTTCCCAGAACCCAGACCCACACCTGGCTCCACGGTGGGTCCAGAACCCAGACCCACACCTGGCTCCACGGTGGGTCCAGCCTGCCACACCGTCACACTACTGCACTCCATCACCAGCATGCATATACAGCCATGAACACAACCATTAATTTGGTGTAAACCATTTGTATTTGGCTGACATTTGAACAGACGTATCATTTATATGTGCTCCACCCTGTGCTGTGATGACTGGCGCAGCCCACTGCTGCATTGTGGGTAAGATGGCTGGGAGGCATGAAGAAACCTGTCCATGTCGTTGTGCTCTGAAGAGAAGAGACGCCATCTTAGCTCCATCCACTCCAGTCTGGAATCACGCATCTCCGCTGGCCCCGAGGCAGCAGCCATGTTTAAGTTTGGAGTAATTATGATCTACCATTCAAGGCTGACATGATAACATCAAGAGAGAGTAGCTCAGTCTGTGTGCTTGCTGTTTGTAGTGGGTGGTTAGTTGGACACCAGCGCTGTCAGTTGAATCCAGTTGGAGATGACCTTCTGTACACAGCCTTGAACCCAGTAAATTCCTTCTGATATGGTTGGTGGGTGGCTGGTAGACATGGGAGGCTATGTGTTCACAACCTGGGGCTACATCACTGAGACTCAACGAGGGATCACTCCTCACACCCAGATAAGGATCCCGACATGTAGAAAAAGCAACGTGTAATTCATTTATTCGTCTCTTTCACTGTTTTTTATTTAATGGAGGTTGAATAATTGCATTAGGAAGCACTCTGTGCCTTGTTGTTGACTGATGAAAATGTGTGAAATACTTTATACAAGGATAGAAACTGTAGCCTTCGATGTGGAACAATAATTTGTATTTCTTTAAACCAGGAGAGGGGGTGAGGAGATAAGCGAGTAAAGGAGGAGACAGGATAGGAGAGGAGGAGACAGGAGAGGAGGTGAGGAGGAGAGTAGAGGAGACAGGAGAGGAGGAGAGTAGAGGAGGAGACAGGAGAGGATGAGACAAGAGGTAAGGAGATAGGAGAGGAGACTGTATTACATTAGCTGTGATCAGATTGAAAGGCCGAGCTGGGAGTTGGGGGAGGAGCAGTGGCTGATGTTGGTTGTGGTGTTATTAGATTGGACGCTGTTGGCAACAGTGGAACAAGGGAAGTGGGATGTGCAGCGGTGGCTAACAAGGTTAGCTGCTGTGTACACAGAGCTGAGAGCCTGTCGCTGAGGGGGCCATGGGAACAACAGGGGGAAGTCATCGCCAACGGCAACCTGACGACAGAACTCCCGGGACCCTCTGCTCCCTGGGCTGCAGAAACGCGTCTACTCTGGCAGGTAGGATCCCAGAGAGGAAATAGAAGGCACATCAACAGGAAGTGCATTTGTTTGTTTATGTGGGCAGGGTTCTTTGTGTCCTGATGTAAGATGTCACTGGATGAGACGAGGGAACGTAGCGTTTACTGAAGTCAACTGATGTAATGATGTGAAATCCTGGTCTGAATGGATCCTGACAGCTATGTGTTACCTCTCTCCTTCATTCTTTCAATCTGCCCTTCTTTCCCACTAGCACACACACACACACACTCACACTCACACCACACAGTCAAGAATTCCTACATTCACCACTGAATTAGTTAGAGGCAGGGTACCTCCATGCAGGGTTAGTTAGAGGCAGGGAACCACCATGCAGGGTTAGTTAGAGGCAGGGTACCTCCATGCAGGGTTAGTTAGAGGCAGGGTACCACCATGCCATGCAGGGTTAGTTAGAGGCAGGGTACCACCATGCCATGCAGGGTTAGTTAGAGGCAGGGTACCACCATGCAGGGTTAGTTAGAGGCAGGCTACCACCATGCAGGGTTAGTTAGAGGCAGGGTACCACCATGCAGGGTTAGTTCGAGGCAGGGTACCTCCATGCAGGGTTAGAGTTGTAATGAATCTTCAGTCAGCTTTTCCTTCCAGGGTGACAACTGGCTTTGAGGAAGGTTGTAAACGCAGGGGAGATTGTGGTATAATTCCTCAGACTGGCATTTCTGCCCCCCAGTCACCATTCGATTATCTCCCAAATTGCTGTGTTTCAGAGAGATAAAGATTTTTTATGGCTTGCTGACTTGAAACAGGCAGCCGAGGCGAAGGGAGGGGGGGAATGGGGGGAGGGGGGGTGGCCAGGCTGCCATGCATAGTAATTTCCATTGGTAAATGACAAAATCTTTGTTTATATGACATTTCCCCAAAATGACTGCGGCAGATGAATCTGAAATATAAAATGTCACATTTGGCATGCAAAACTATGAAAATATATTTCTGTGCAAAATTCATGGAGGCATTTAATTTAGAATGTGTTTAATAAGGGAGTGTGCCTGCATCAGTAATCCTGCCCTGGGGTCCCACGAACACTGTCATATTTATTCTCTAGTTTTCCCCCTCCTTCATTCCGAAGCCAAAATTTTTTAAGGGTAAATGTTCATTGTTAATTAAGATTTACTAATTAAAATGAAAATAATTAAGGAGAAAGCTTAATCTCTGAATATTAGGCTGTACTTAGAAAGAAAAGAAGTTTTTGTATGTGGCATTTCCTGTATGTGAAAGAGTATTGTGTGTGTGAGATGAGTGAGTGTGTAACCTTGAACAGATATCTGTGAGGGCTGTCAGCCGCAGGCCAGCTGAAGGCTCAGGGCCTTGATCTGCTGCTGGAACCCTACTGTACTGTAGACTGTGTACCGCTACTATGTACCGGGGCTCTTTAGTCTGATCTGAGGCTGGGGCACAACAGCTCTGTGATGAAAGAACCATCACCCCTCACCTCCCTGGACCATCTGTCCTCACCCCTCACCTCCCTGGACCATCTGTCCTCACCCCTCACCTCCCTGCACCATCTGTCCTCACCCCTCACCTCCCTGCACCAGGCCCCTCACCTCCCTGCACCAGGCCCCTCACCTCCCTGCACCAGCCCCCTCACCTCCCTGCACCAACCCCCTCACCTCCCTGCACCAGCCCCCTCACCTCCCTGCACCAGCCCCCTCACCTCCCTGCACCAACCCCCTCACCTCCCTGCACCAACCCCCTCACCTCCCTGCACCAACCCCCTCACCTCCCTGCACCAGCCCCCTCACCTCCCTGCACCAGCCCCCTCACCTCCCTGCACCAGCCCCCTCACCTCCCTGCACCAGGCCCCTCACCTCCCTGCACCAGGCCCCTCACCTCCCTGCACCAGGCCCCTCACCTCCCTGCACCAGCCCCCTCACCTCCCTGCACCAGGCCCCTCACCTCCCTGCACCAGCCCCCTCACCTCCCTGCACCAGCCCCCTCACCTCCCTGCACCAGGCCCCTCACCTCCCTGCACCAGGCCCCTCACCTCCCTGCACCAGCCCCCTCACCTCCCTGCACCAGCCCCCTCACCTCCCTGCACCAACCCCCTCACCTCCCTGCACCAGGCCCCTCACCTCCCTGCACCAGGCCCCTCACCTCCCTGCACCAGGCCCCTCACCTCCCTGCACCAGCCCACCAACCCCCTGATCACAGTGGATCTGTACTTGGTTGCAACACAATGATAACACAATAAAAACAATAGCATAATAATAATAATCACATTAACAATTTACTAATCATATAACAGAATAACAATTTAATGACAGCTTATTAGCCACTCAACAAAAATATGAACATTATATTAACAACATAATAGCAATATATGAACATAATAATACGTCCAAACCCACATGCTGTAGAGCTCCTAGCTGGGGAGCCCTCCTGCCATCCCAGCGGTGAGAGCGCACAGCCCAACCTGCAGGATGTGGCCGCTAAACCGCTTTACCAGCAATTACACTCATTTCACTTCCTCCTAAAGTGTTTTGTTGTTCGGTCTGCAGAGATGCTCAGCGAGGAGATTGCAGGGCATTACTGAGGGGCTCAGGGAGGGGCTTTGCCCCAGTAAGACTGGCAGAGAGCTGGGCACTGGGAGAATCCTCCTGCAAGCCTGTGTGTGTGGGTGGGTGGGTGTGGGTGGGTGGGTGTGTGGGTGTACATGTAGAATGTTTAAATGTTTACCTTCCCTTTGATTCACTCTGTAGCTGATGATGCTTTTATTCAAAGTGGAAAACTGATTCTACAGAAGGTACAGCAGATGAGCCGTACAGCATACAATTGTATGTGTGTATAGTTTGGGGGGTGGGTGGGGGCTGCGATGAAACGGCTTGGAAAACGGATTAATTGGTTTCGCTTCCAAAATTATTTTGGAATTCTAGTTAGATTGTTTGTGCTGTTGAGACAGTGGCTGTATTTACACCTGAGGGTGTTGTCATGAGACTAGCAGGGGTATAGTGGGGAGGGGAGGCTAGCAGGGGTGTGGAGGGGAGGCTAGCAGGGGTGTGGAGGGGAGGCTAGGCCAGCAGGGGTGTGGAGGGGAGGCTAGCAGGGGTGTGGAGGGGAGGCCAGCAGGGGTGTGGAGGGGAGGCCAGCAGGGGTGTGGAGGGGAGGCTAGCAGGGGTGTGGAGGGGAGGCTAGCAGGGGTGTGGAGGGGAGGCTAGCAGGGGTGTGGAGGGGAGGCCAGCAGGGGTGTGGAGGGGAGGCTAGCAGGGGTGTGGAGGGGAGGCTAGCAGGGGTGTGGAGGGGAGGCGAGGCCAGCAGGGGTGTGGAGGGGAGGGGAGGCTAGCAGGGGTGTGGAGGGGAGGCGAGGCCAGCAGGGGTGTGGAGGGGAGGCGAGGCCAGCAGGGGTGTGGAGGGGAGGCGAGGCCAGCAGGGGTGTGGAGGGGAGGCGAGGCCAGCAGGGGTGTGGAGGGGAGGCGAGGCCAGCAGGGGTGTGGAGGGGAGGCGAGGCCAGCAGGGGTGTGGAGGGGAGGCGAGGCCAGCAGGGGTGTGGAGGGGAGGCGAGGCCAGCAGGGGTGTGGAGGGGAGGCTAGCAGGGGTGTGGAGGGGAGGCAAGCAGGGGTTCAGGGGTGTTGAGGGGTGCAGAGGAAAGCCTTTACCACACCAACAGGACAAGAAGGGCAGCTCAGATTTTCCTTGAGGGAACAGAGAGTTTTGGGTAATTGTTAACATGTACACAAGGAATGTTTCTAGGGGCACCGGATGTACAGTAAACACAAACCACACACACACACACACACACACACACACATGTTTAGGGTAAACAGATCTTAAAGTTAATGTTTCCTCAGTGAATCAGTCAGGTTCTGGTTGAGAGAGAGACTCTGGCTTTACTGGAGTGAAAGGGAATATACATTGAGGCTACCTCACCATGATGTAGCGTCCCGACTAATGTTACCTAGCATGTAGCTTCCAGACGGTTGCTATGGTTAAATCTTTATTTAAATCCATCATTTCAAGGTTTTTCCTGGCTAGCAATTATCAAGCTTTTCCTCTTGAACATTGTACTTTTTAAATGCAATTTACAGTTTAATTTCCCCTTTTCTCTTGTCCATGTTCTGTCAATGACAAGAACAATGAATAACCTTTAAACAATCATTTGGTGACAAATATGTTTTTGTATTATTATTTTTGTTGTGGCGGTTAACAGCTTACTGAATGCTTTCGACTGTTTTGACCGTCTCTCCAGACTAGTTCAGGCAGGTGATTCTGTAAGTTGGCATACCTCGGTTGGTAATCTTTGTCTTCCACTTATCCTGCGTATAACCTAACAAGCTCTGCGGAATTGTGGGATGCACGAATTACAGCAATACAGGGATTTTTTTTGTTTTTTGTTGCCCTATTTCAGCTAGAAGGCTTAGGCGGGCTGCCTTATTTTCAATGCAAAAAAACCCTGCATGTAACCTTCAGGCTAAAGCTAATGCTAACCCTTCACTAGATTCATGCATGTAGCCCTGAGGCGAATGCTAAATGCTAACTATTCCCTCCAGTATGGATGCTAACACTAACCCAGCTCTCACCGCTAATGCTGACCCAGCTCTTACCACTGATGCTAATGCTCCTACTGACTGGCCCTATGCTCCCCAGGAGGAGGGCATCTCTGGGTATGTGGAGGTGTGTGTGCGCTGCCTGCGTGGCGTGAGGGACAAGCTCCCCAGGGGCCTGTACTCCGTCAGCCTGGCCCTGCTCTCCCGGCTGGGGGCCACGCCTCTGGGCCAGGCTGAGGATGAGGAGACGGGCTGGGCACGGACCACCAGGCCTGTGGAGCACCAAGGACGCTTCTTTGATGCAGAGCTGCACTTCAACCAGAGCCTGGTCATGGTAAGCTGCTCTTGGTTGAAGCTTAAGGTTGGTTGTCATGGTTGGTGTTCAAGGTTGGTGGTCATGGTTGGTTTAATGGTTGGTGGTCATGGTTGGTGATCATGGTTGAGTGGTCATGGTTGGTGGTCATGGTTGGTTTGTATGAGTGTAAATATTCTCCCTTCAGATTCCCTGGACTAGTGACGTTCAAGTGTGAAAATTTTGCATTTTTATTGAAAAGCTATATGGGTATTTGAGAAATCTGTTGATTAGGTTTCATCTTGGTCGTGACATGCAGTTGAAATGGATTCTTTGAAGAGGCAACATTTCTTGCGTGGAGGAAGTTCCCTGACATGGTGACAGGGACACAGCACTCTCTTCTCTCTGCTGAGAGGAATGGGTTTTTATTCAGCAGGGAAACCAGGATGTGATTTGTGGCTGAGAGAGTTCATTCAATAAGACAGTGGGTATTGAGACGCAGTGTTAGGAGACCACTTCCAGTCAAGTCCTTCTGAGACAGAATGTATGATGTAGGAAAAAAATGGATATAACAAAACATATTCTTCATCTGAAAGTAATTTTGACACTTAAGACTCAGGATGAAAACACACACACTTTCAAGAGGGGGAAAAGTGTTTGAAGTGAAATCCAATCTGGGATCTGTTGAATGTTGTCTCCAAAACCAAGCAGAGGTGATCTGTCAGGTAAAAAGAAACAAACACCTAATATTTAAATAACAGCTCTGTAGGTTTTGTGTGTCGTTTCAACTTTATACTTAATATTACTACTACTTAGTAATACTAATACTTAGTAATATTTCCAACTCCATCTCCTGTTTCCGCAGCTTGACAGATTGGCTGTAGAGAGACAGAGGGGAAACTGAATGAGGGGAGGTTATGAGAGTGATATTAAACAGTGAGTGTATATGAGAGTGATTTTCAACAGTGAGAGTGTATTTGTAGAGAGACATGGTATTATGCTGTGGAGCCTCTGGTTAGTCTTCAGGGATTTCCAGGATGAATAAAACTGGACATTTAATCCATGCATGTAAATCAGACCAGAGAGATGATTCATTTATTTAAGGGTTAGGGTTAGGGCAGGGGTGTCCAATCCTGGTCCTCGAGGGCCACTGTCCTGCATGTTTTAGATGTTTCCCTGCTCCAGCACACCTGATTCAAAAGAATGGTCATTACCCGGCTTCCACAGAGCTTGATAACGACCCATTCATTTGAAACAGGTGTGCTGGAGCAGGGAAACATCTAAAACATGCAGGACAGTGGCCCTCGATGACCAGGATTGGACACCCCTGGGTTAGGGTGATAAGGGTGGTTAGGGTTAGGGTGATTCATTTATAGGGTTAGGGTGGTTAGGGTTAGGGTGATTCATTTATAGGGTTAGGGTGGTTAGGGTTAGGGTGATTCATTTATAGGGTTAGGGTGGTTAGGGTTAGGGTGATTCATTTATAGGGTTAGGGTGGTTAGGGTGATTCATTTATAGGGTTAGGGTGGTTAGGGTTAGGGTGATTCATTTATAGGGTTAGGGTGGTTAGGGTTAGGGTGATTCATTTATAGGGTTAGGGTGGTTAGGGTTAGGGTGATTCATTTATAGGGTTAGGGTGGTTAGGGTTAGGGTGATTTATTTATAGGGTTAGGGTGGTTAGGGTTAGGGTGATTCATTTATAGGGTTAGGGTGGTTAGGGTTAGGGTGATTTATTTATAGGGTTAGGGTGGTTAGGGTTAGGGTGATTCATTTATAGGGTTAGGGGGGTTGGGTGGTTAGGGTGATTCATTTATAGAAGGCCTGGGATGTTGTATTGGAATTAAAATGAAGGAAAAATGTCATGAATTTTTTAGTTTATATCACAGAGAAAGTTTGTGGCCTGTGATTAGGGGAACAATGTATATGTCTTAAAGATACTGTTTGCTCTTCCAGTTACTCTTGCTATTACAGTCACCATTTTGTGTTTTCTAGTTATTTTTCACTACTCCCAAAACAGCTTGAGAAACAAATCCTTAAAGTAGCTTCAAAACCAACAGGGACAAGGATTACCCTTCTGAGATTAAAACCTTTGTGGGTCTTCAGCTTGGAAATGCCTAACTCATTTACGTCTAAACCATGTTAACTGCAACAATGAACTGCCAAAGCCACTGTGGGCTTCTCCATCTCCATCAGATGGGTTCTTCTGGGATTCTGCAAGTGCTGTGCTGACAGTCTTCCAGCAGTAACCAGAAAGGCCTTTCCTAGCACATGTGGACACTGTCAGTGTGGGCGTCTTCATCCAGCCTGTTCATCTGCAGCTCAGACAGAAAGAAAGGCAGCACATTTGGCAAAACCTCAATGTGGACCTCAGTGTGGATCTGGAATAGAAAAAGGTTTAGTTGCTGTAGTGTCGTGTCCCCCTCCTCCCCTGGCTGCCCTCCTCCACAGACGACAGACAGGACGGGATCGAGAGCCGGATCTGGCGGAGACCAGCGTGTTGGAGGGAGCGCTTGGCCACGTTAGAGACCAGCGTGTTGGAGGGAGCGCTTGACCACGTTAGAGACCAGCGTGTTGGAGGGAGCGCTTGGCCACGTTAGAGACCAGCGTGTTGGAGGGAGCGCTTGGCCACGTTAGAGACCAGCGTGTTGGAGGGAGCGCTTGGCCACGTTAGAACGACTGGTAGTGCATCCTTCAGAGGAAAGCAGGAATTAGCAATAGTAGGAGGATAGGAGCTTTTTTTTTTCTACCTTCCTTTATCTCTTTTTGTGTGTTGGGGTTGGTTTAGAAGGAACAGTTTGATCTGTCTTGGAGATCCTGGACTGAAGGAGAGGCTTGGCAGGGCCTGCAGCTAGTGGGAAGCAGCACATTGAGCAGGGATGGATGATGAACTCAACCAAGCGTCTCTCTCTTATCCCCTTTCGTTTCTCCAGAGAAGGAGTTGGTCAGGAATGTTCCTCTGGTAGGAAGCACAGATGAAAGGGTTCTAAAAGAGTCCTTCTGTCCAGTCTGGTGGCTCTGACCTGGCTCTCCTCCTGGCAGGGTTGGGCTCAGATGGGTGTTGATAGTTGATGATAGTTGTCATGTTGTACTGGTGTAGCTGAGTTCTACACTGCACAGACCAAGTCCTCACCTGACACACACACACACACTTATACACACACACACACATACATACACACCTAAACCTCTTCAACCAATGAGACATCGGTATGAATGAAGAAAACTGGTTGGCCAAAAGTAAATAGTGTTACAAAGATAGTTACTGTAAACAGAGTTAGATAGCTGACTGTGACAGATATATGACTTTTTGCTGTTCAAACCATCACCGTGACAACGCTCTTGGCGTTCTGCCAGATCGTTTGAAACAAACACCGGAACAAAAATGTCCGATCTGCTGTTTGGTGGTTAGGGTTAGGTCTAACCCAGAGCAGGATCCGGCTCAGATGAACCACAGCACATTAGCATGTTTTACAGCACTTAACTGTCTTCACCACCCACCCCCATGCCCCTATAGTGTGTGTGTGTGTATTAACATGAGTGTGTGTATTAACATGTGTGTGTGTGTATTAACATGAGTGTGTGTGTATAAGATTACTGTGGATATGACCATAAGTTTGTCTGTGTGCATATTAACATGAGTGTTTAAATATTAGTGTGTGCATGTATTAAACTAATGTGTATGTAAATATTCAGCCGTGTATTGTGTGTGTGTGTGTCCAGACCCTGCCTACCTCCAGAAGTTCTTCTATGGTGATGATGTTCCAGCTGCTGGAGATGGGGTCGTGCCCAGGGGGGGCCGTGCTGGGCTGGGCCCCCTGGCCCCTGTGTGGCCTCTCCCTGCAGCCCGTCCAGGGCAGCTTCCGTGCCCCGCTGCTCCGAGGGGGGCCCTCGCCACGACTGGACCAGTTCAGGAAGATCGAGGCGCTCATGTCGTCAGACCTGGACACCTGGCTCTGCAACCTGTACATCCAGGTGTGTGTATGTGAGTGAGTCTGTGTAATCTCTCCCTGGAGTGGTAAGAGTTATGTTGTCCTGGACCTGTCTGTCTGTCTCTCCTAGACCTGTCTTTCCTGGACCTGTCTCTGTCCTGGACCTGTCTGTCCTGGACCTGTCTGTCCTGGACCTGTCTGTCTGTCCTGGACCTGTCTCTGTCCTGGACCTGTCTGTCCTGGACCTGTCTGTCTGTCCTGCACCTGTCTCTGTCCTGGACCTGTCTGTCCTGGACCTGTCTGTCTGTCCTGGACCTGTCTGTCTGTCCTGGACCTTGTCTGTCTGTCCTGGACCTGTCTGTCTGTCCTGGACCTGTCTCTGTCCTGGACCTGTCTGTCCTGGACCTGTCTGTCTGTCCTGGACCTGTCTCTGTCCTGGACCTGTCTGTCTGTCCTGGACCTGTCTGTCTGTCCTGGACCTTGTCTGTCTGTCCTGGGCCTGTCTGTCTGTCCTGGACCTGTCTCTGTCCTGGACCTGTCTGTCCTGGACCTGTCTGTCTGTCCTGGACCTGTCTCTGTCCTGGACCTGTCTGTCTGTCCTGGACCTGTCTCTGTCCTGGACCTTGTCTGTCTGTCCTGGACCTGTCTGTCTGTCCTGGAACTGTCTCTGTCCTGGACCTTGTCTGTCTGTCAGTCCTGGACCTGTCTGTCTCCACACTTGCACCTCACTTTTGTTTGTGTTTCTATATGTGTTTGTTGATGTGTGTGTGTGCGTGTGTGCGTGTGTGCATAACCAGTGTGATCGTTGAGCCCACAGGCCATACACAGCGTCTACCCTGATGTGACCCACGGTCTACAGACTGTGCTGCACCAGTGCCGGGCTGTGTGTGGAAATGGCTTTAGCAGAGACATTGTAAATTGTCCCCAGATTGTAAATAAACCGCATCTTTACTAAACACATCCGGACGTATTAGTGTGTATGCATTGATCCAATTACTGGACAGATTAATTGAATTAAAATGCAAGAACAAAGCTTCCCTATGTAATGGTTTCTCTTGTAGTGTTCTCCTATGCATGCCGTATGCAGCCCTGCCTGCAGCCCTGCTGTTAGTACCCTTCCAGTAATATCACTGTTGTTCAGCACATCACAGCTATCCTGGCCTCACATGCTCATCTTGTTCAAGTCTGAAATACTCTCTCCCTCTTTCCTTCCATCTCTCTCTCCCCCTCTCCTCCCTCTCGTCTTCTCCCCTGTTCTTCAGGTGAGGAGACTTCCCAGCGACAAGTCTGGGGGTTCCCAACTCAGAGTCCCCCTGCCAATCCCTCCTCCTGTTCCCCAGGCTCCTGTTCCCCAGGCCCCTATTCCGGTTCCCCAGGCCCCTCCTCCGGTTCCCCCGCCCCCACACACCCCCATGCAACCGCAGCCAGGCCCCGGGTGCATCCAGAGCGGAGGAGGGGGAGTGGAAGGGGAGCCCACCGTGGAGCAGTGTGGCGGGGGGTGGACCCTACACCTGCCTGCTGAGTCTGCCTGTTCATCCTCCTCCCTGACAGGTAGGTGGGGGGGCTCCGTCTCCATGACTACCACAGTGGGGGGCAAATGTCACCTAATGTCACTGACGTGGGGCTGGTGAGAGTGGCAGGGCTTGCCTGCTGTCCTCAGAGGTGACAGAGCTCCCAGGCTTGGAGACAGCACACCAGCCTGAACACACACCAACCTGGACAACTTTGTCCCAGATGAGCTTGGACCACGTGATTAAGCACTACGTCAATGTTTGCTCAGATATTAGGATGGCCTTTTACCTAACATAAACAAGATGATCTGTTAAGATTGTTGTTTGAGTCAAATATTTGCACATGGCAAATATTGAGTGTTTGGCAAAGTGTTTTCCTCAAAATCCAGATAATCTTTCAGCTAACGTAAACAAACTGAACAAACAATGGTAATGATGTAGCCTGGCGGGACAGATCCCGTGTCTCTAGATGACAGAACAGGCCTATCTGGGATGGAACACAGAGATCATCTTCTCCCAGGAACCAAGCACATGGATGAGCTAACTCTTGGAGGAACATCAGGACCCCCTGTGGAGATCAGTCCAAACACACGCGTTACTCACAAGTCTTTCCTGCCATGTGGGAAGGTCATACTGTAGCGTGCATGAGGCACAACAATAAAAACAAGAATGTTTTTATTTTGACATATTGAATGGATGAACAGGGAGGGTGAACAGGGAGGAGAGACAGGGAGGGTGAACAGGGAGGAGAGACTGGGAGGGTGAACAGGGAGGAGAGACAAGGAGGGTGAACAGGGAAGAGAGACAGGGAGGGTGAACAGGGAGGAGAGACTGGGAGGGTGAACAGGGAGGAGAGACAGGGAGGGTGAACAGGGAGGAGAGACTGGGAGGGTGAACAGGGAGGAGAGACTGGGAGCGTGAACAGGGAGGAGAGACAAGGAGGGTGAACAGGGAAGAGAGACAGGGAGGGTGAACAGGGAGGAGAGATAGGGAGGGGGAAGGAGGGACAACGTCACTTTTCCAGAAACAGGAAGTAGAAGTGCGGTCACTTCCTTTCTAGGAAACCCACTTTTCGTTGGGTCATCAGGTCATCCCACATCCCCTCACTGCTGAGAATCCCACCCCGGCTCATTTGGTATTGATCTAGTACAAAGACATGTGCCTCTATGTGCCTCTGTTATTAATACATCACGTTTGTGCCAGGGCTCATCTTTATTTAACAGTCCTGAAAAGTTTCTGGGGTGCTCAGCTTTAAGCATGTGCAGCCGTGTTAATTACACCCGGGCTGTGACAGGTCTGCTGTGACAGGTCTGCTGGGTGGAACCTGCCCCATTTTAGACATGATGTTGCCTGACAGCTAAGCAACAGTTCTCCCAGTGCTGCAACATGTGGAAGAAATTGGTCTTTTACATTTCACAGCTTGTCACTTCCTCTGCTCCGTGAACTCTGACCTCCCACCGAGGTCCTAACACCCCACACGGGAAGAGTCCCATCGTCACCATGGAGACAGAGTTATTGTGGGAGATTTATGTTTAGCCACACGGTCGAAAGGTATCGGAACACACACACAAACACACAATGGCAATTACTCTAAAACATCCACACACATTCTTACACACACACACATTCTTATACACACTCACTCTCTCCTACACACATACACACAGGCGGAGTCAGGTGAGGTGTGCTGAGAAGTGAACCTGATCTGCTCCAGGACCAGCGATCAAAGCGCCTCAGTCTGGCTGCTCCCTGAGTGGAGCTGACTACCCTCATTAGCATGCAGCCCTCCACCAGCCCCTCAGTACAGCAGGACACATGCTGCCCCTCAGTACAGCAGGACACATGCAGCCCCTCTGTACAGCAGGACACATGCAGCCCCTCTGTACAGCAGGACACATGCAGCCCCTCTGTACAGCAGGACACATGCAGCCCCTCTGTACAGCAGGACACATGCAGCCCCTCTGTACAGCAGGACACATGCAGCCCCTCTGTACAGCAGGACACATGCAGCCCCTCTGTACAGCAGGACACATGCAGCCCCTCTGTACAGCAGGACACATGCAGCCCCTCTGTACAGCAGGACACATGCAGCCCCTCTGTACAGCAGGACACATGCAGCCCCTCTGTACAGCAGGACACATGCAGATGGGGAGATTACGTCAAGGTGGAAGAGGAGATTGGAGAGACAACTTTAATTCAAAAGCAAATGGAAATCCAATTCCGCGAGGAAAAGAGGAACAAATGATTCCTATTATACTGAGCTGTTCTGGTGTGGAGTCTCTCTCCACCCCTTCTCTCCCTCCCTCCCTCTCCCTCTTCCCCCCCCCCCTCTTTCTGTCTGTTTCAGGGTTGTTTTTCAGGTACTGTTTGGAGGTGTTTCTCAGAGCGATGACATGTAGTCGAGATCGCATATCTGAGTAAAAGTCACCAACTTCTGACTTGACAGTCAAACTGAAAGTTTTTGATCATTTGTGTTTTAAATTAATTAATTCACTTTTTAAAATATTGCAACACTTGATGAGGTGTCTAGTGAATGCTTCATCAACAGGAAAAATTATGTTTTACACCGATGATATTATACACTAACCCTAACACTAACCCTACACCGATGAGTTTGCTGTGTCAGAGAGTCTTTCCTCTCCTGTCTTCCTTCCCATGACCCATCAGAGCAGAGTGGAGGATGTTTTCCTTTTGAACACAGAAACTAGCTGGAGGCTGTCTGGGTGAGATGACCTTTCACATTAACAGAACGATCCGGTTTCTTTGGGTTTGTTTGAATTCAAACGACTCATTAGATTAGCGTTGTGTTCTGTGATTGCCATCAGTGGATCAGTAACCACACAGAGGAGCAGAGACATATTCCAGCTCTCTCTTCATTTTCCCTGTTTCAGAAAATGCATCATAATAAACACGGCCTTGAGCACCGTGACGGTTTCCAGGGTTTTTCATCGGATGTGTTTGGAGATGTTGCTCCTGGAGGAGAGCCTGGGCCTGTCTCACCCCCGCAGCCCCTCACAACCAGCCTGTCTCACCCCCGCAGCCCCTCACAACCAGCCTGTCTCACCCCCGCAGCCCCTCACAACCAGCCTGTCTCACCCCCGCAGCCCCTCACAACCAGCCTGTCTCACCCCCGCAGCCCCTCACAACCAGCCTGTCTCACCCCCGCAGCCCCTCACAACCAGCCTGTCTCACCCCCGCAGCCCCTCACAACCAGCCTGTCTCACCCCCCTCAGCCCCTCACAACCAGCCTGTCTCACCCCCGCAGCCCCTCACAACCAGCCTGTCTCACCCCCGCAGCCCCTCACAACCAGCCTGTCTCACCCCCCTCAGCCCCTCACAACCAGCCTGTCTCACCCCCCTCAGTCCCTCACAACCAACCTGTCTCACCCCCCCAGTCCCTCACAACCAGCCTGTCTCGGCCCCCTCAGTCCCTCACAACCAGCCTGTCTCACCCCCCCAGTCCCTCACAACCAGCCTGTCTCGGCCCCCTCAGTCCCTCACAACCAGCCTGTCTCACCCCCTCAGTCCCTCAAAACCAGCCCTTCCTCACCCCCCCAGTCCCTCACAACCAGCCTGTCTCACCTCCTCAGTCACTCACAACCAGCCTGTCTCACCCCCCTCAGTCACTCACAACCAGCCTGTCTCACCCCCTCAGTCATTCACAACCAGCCTGTCTCACCCCCTCAGTCACTCACAACCAGCCTGTCTCACCCCCCTCAGTCCCTCAAAACCAGCCTGTCTCACCCCCCTCAGTCCCTCAAAACCAGCCCTTCCTCACCCCCCCAGTCCCTCACAACCAGCCTGTCGCACCCCCTCAGTCATTCACAACCAGCCTGTCTCACCCCCTCAGTCACTCACAACCAGCCTGTCTCACCCCCCTCAGTCACTCACAACCAGCCTGTCTCACCCCCCCCAGTCCTTCGCAACCAGCCTGTCTCACCCCCCTCAGTCCCCCACAACCAGCCTGTCTCACCCCCCTCAGTCCCTCACAACCAGCCTGTCTCACCCCCCTCAGTCACTCAACCCTCCTTTGTGGGGTTGAGTGACTGAGTGTGTGTAATGCGTGTGTGCAGTTATGAGCGTCACCTCGCTGAGGAACTGAGGTAGGACGAGACAGCCAGCTGGAATCTTCCAGACAACAAACCCTTACCCTGAGACAACACCATCCATCCTCCATGTGGACCTATGAACACAAACCAAAAACATGAGCTCCACTACGGCCCCTCTGGGATTCACCAGGCTGTCAGTTTACAGCACAACACTTCCTACATGCATGTAGACTCTCAACCAGATTGAGAGTGACAGCGTAACTTTCTAGCATCAGCGTTGTGTTTGGATCCCACCATGAGAAGGGAGATCAGCAGCTAGGCACAAGGCGAGGTGGTGGTTGGTCCTGGTGGTCACCTCCTCTCTGCTCTCGTTACGTGGGTCTGCTTCTCTCCAGAGCCCCCCAGGCCCACCCGCCCCCCTCCCAGGGTTCCCTCAGCTTGGAGTTCTGGATAACAAGGTGCGCTTGCTGCCCTGGAGAAGCAGGGTTGAGGCAGGCCTGCTCCCAGGTCAGGGACATAGCCTGTAGCTGTCGACACTGCCGCCATCCTGGCTCAGCACGGCCGCAGCAGCAGGGCCAGGAGAGAGCGTGATTAGAGAGGCCAGGCGGCCTTGTGCTGCCCTCTTTCCCATTAAAACCCTCGCTGGCCAAGGAGTCACCAGCCCAGTCCCTGACAGGGTTTACAGTGTGTGGACCCTGGCCTGCCTCCACCCCAGCCCCCGCTCACCTCACCAGGGAGACTTCCTCCTGGTCCGCTCAGCTTGTGTCGTCATCTCACTGGACAAGTCTTGACAGAGCTGTGTCCATCCAACACAGAGCTGGGAACCCCTCTCAGCAATTTATTGGATTTTTTCTGTATTTTAATTTTTCTCGTCTTGAAGTCAAACTAAATAGTATATGTTTCGAGTTTTCTTAGTGAATGTTATACCTGATGGATTTTCAAATCGCAAATCTGTGCCCAGTTTTCTTGGAATATTTGTGTTTTTGAACCTACTGTGCTGCTTTCTCTTCCTGTCTTCAGTCTGTTTCTGCGTCTCTGCAGTCGTCTCCCAATCAGGAGCATCCTGTATATTCATTACAGATACAGAACTCTTTATATTCATTACAGATACAAAACTATTTATATTCATTACAGATACAGAACTCTTTATATTCTAAATGAGGAAGGCAAAACCAACCTTACAGCCCTCTCGTTATTATGCAATCCCACGGAGAGCTAGGAACTACAAACAAGACTACATATCCTGCTACAGAAACTCCCAAATAAAACCTTATTACCTTGTAACTGTAGGCACACACCAAATGTTTACCAGAAACCTGGTAATTAAAATCTACATCTGTGTTAGGGTTGAGCCTGCTGTCTGCTCTGAGACGGGCTGAATGTTCTCGTCATTAGGAACGTTTTAGCTGTCAGGAGGATTGCAGATCTGTCTCCCATATAGAAAAGTTATTATTACCGAAGTATTTAATCCTGCAGCAAGATAAAAAATGATATCATCTTGGAGGTTTCCATATTTATTATATAGATGTGACTGGCTCCAGTTTCACATAGAGAGTTTTACATGTATCAAGCTAAGGTTTACTTAATTACAACCTCCAGGCAATGCAGAAACCCTTTTTTAAATTCTGTGAATGTTAATATGCTAAATAATGCAGAGGCTTGGCTCTTCAAGCATGCGACACACATCTGGCGGCTTACCATTTAAATTACAGCAGCAAGAGGAGAGGAGGGCGAGAGGAGTGAAGACAAGAAGGAAGGAAAAAACACTTCAAAAGTAATTTACCAAAGGAGAGAAGAATGGAGAAATGTATTACAACCAAATTTAATTTCTTTTTCGATTTTTCCTTGTGTGTAATTGCGTGCATTAGAGCGTTCAGACTGAATGTTTGAGTCTCAGATTGTGTGAGATCTGAGAGGAGTTTCATAAGTTCCTGGAAAGATAGTGAAGTGTGCCTGCGTTGCAGCTAAACTAGTTTGCTACCTGAACGCTTGTTCCCTAACAGGATGCTCAGGACAGGAAGTTAAACAACAGTGTTTGATGCATTGCACACATCTACACAGCGTCAAGATTTATTTTATCTACCAGCATATGTCTAAAATAAATAGATTTGTAAAACAAACAAACAAAAAATTATAATCTATCGATAAATTTAACATTATTGCAATCCATTCTGTATCAATCTCTAAATAAAATGTATTTTGTGTATTGTGTATTTAACAAATTAACAATTGATTTTGACTGTTAAATCATATATATTTTTTATATGTATATATATATATATATATATATACGGAGTATCATGTTTTTTCCACAGAGTGCAATGAAACTTGTATTTATTTGTTTTAAATGTACAACTCATCTTAGTAACTTGTCTCCATATTCACATGATGGCCATTTTGGATGAGAATAATGATACTATTTTCTCACCCATTCAATTTTTTTTTACTATTTCACTCTCAGTGCCAGGTGTGGTAAATGCTTGTAAAAAAAATGCTTGTGTTTTTTTTTCTTTTTCAGGTAAGCATTCCGTGGCGGTGCAAGAGCGGGGAGGAGGGGGGGCTGATCCTGTGAAAGGAGAAGCTGGAATGCAGCACAAGGTAACGGCACAATTTAGGGGAAGTGTTCCTCCCAACCCCTCCCCCCCCCCCCCCCCCCTCCCCCCCCTCCAAGGCCCTGCCTTATTATCTGAGATTTGTCAAAATACATTTCACACTAACAGGTATTTTTCAGTCTTCAAAGCCAGTTTGATGTGCTTGACATGCCAAAGCAGCTCAAATTCTGTGAAATCAGCGATGCCAGTGAGGCGTTCTTCTCCTGGCTTCCAACACGCCTCTTTCTGGCTCAGAGGACTTAAGCTAAATGAATCAAAGCCTGATGTTACCTGCCACACTTTGAAGTGGTAATTGAAGAATTACTTTCAATGCTGATCTGGCATTGCCGACTCCCATTCCGGCCTGCCATTGTGTCTTGTCTGCAGTCCTTTGTTGTTGAGATGTTATTGTTGTGGTAGCCCCGCTCACGTCTCCCTCCTCTGAGCACCTTTACGACGGGGAAGTATCTCTCTCTCACGCTGGGCCCATGTGCCTGGAAAACACACGCTAATCAACACTGACCTTTTTAATGAATGAGTTTGTTGATACCAGGTTTCAGTTCTTCACAGCCACGGTGCTCTTTCCTCTTGTCCCCCCTCTATCTATTTCTCTCATTCTCTCCCTCCTCTCTCTTTCTCCCCCTGTTTCTCTCTCCCATCCTCTCCCTCTCTCTCTCAGAGACTGCTAACATTGTGAAATGTCACTGAGTAGAGAGGCAGTTGTCTAATGATTAAGTGGAGTGATCTACAGCCTGCCTGGACCTGGAGCAGCAGGGTAGTGCTTCCTCCTTCCTCCTCCACAGGGCTAATTAAAATGAAGTTTTTCCAGGCGGCCATTTTGCTCGGAGGGCTGGTATCCTGGTTGGACTCACTGTAGATATTGTGTTAAATGTATTGTGGAAAGGCACAGGAGAACATTGCCGTTCTTATATTTGTGCTATTTTTTCTGTATCTGCCTCTACCTCCCTCTCTCCCTCTCAACCTGTTCATTGTGACCATCGCTGCTGTGTGGGTTTCTGTGTGAGCGCTATGGTGCCTTTACTCTGTTCAGACTGTCCCAGTTACCCTGCTAAGACTGTCCCAGGTACCCCCTGCTAGAGGGAGAGAGAAGGGGGGAGGGGGTGTCAGAAAGAAGAAAGAGAGAGAGGGGGGGGGGGGGTGTTTTCTGAAGGAAGGAGAGAGAAGGGGAGAGAGAGAGGGGGCTCTTAGTCAAACTGCAGATCTCATTTCCATACATCAGTATTTCACTAGTAGCAGCTCAGTAAGCCCACCCAGGGGCACAGCTGACAGGACCTGAGAGAGCCAGGCGTTTACTTGTTGGCGGCTTAACAAATAATATCAGCTCTGCTGCACCTCGGTGAAATATTTAAACCCCACTTCCTAACAGCCTTGCACAGTGTTTACGTCAGGAAAACGACCCCGCTGAATAACCGCCCTGGCAGTTCCAACCTTCCGATGAACATCACATATTTAACCTGACACATTCATCTCTCTGTGGTTTACCTTCCTGATGGAGGTGTGTTAGGCAGCGTGTCACTTCCTGATGGAAGTGTGTTAGGCAGCGTGTCACTTCCTGATGGAGATGTGTTAGGCAGCGTGTCACTTCCTGATGGAGGTGTGTTAGGCAGCGTGTCACTTCCTGATGGAGGTGTGTTAGGCAGCGTGTGACTGATGTCTTGGTTCCCTCTTCTCTCCTAGACACATGAGGGTTAGGGTTAGCTAGTATGGTTAGGGTTAGCTAGTATAGTTGGGGTTAGGGTTAGCTAGTATAGTTCCTGCTTTGATGACAACACCCCCTCCTGTTTCCCCCTTCTGTCTCCCAGCAGAGGGAGCCAATCAGGATGAAGAACCCCATGGCACCTCACCTCCGCCATGC
Organism: Hypomesus transpacificus; assembly: GCF_021917145.1. NCBI lineage: Eukaryota > Metazoa > Chordata > Actinopteri > Osmeriformes > Osmeridae > Hypomesus > Hypomesus transpacificus. The sequence continues at coordinate 28,193 of NW_025813753.1, read as the reverse complement.
CGACAAACAGGAGACACTGTGTAACCTCTCCAAAGAAGATATGGAGCTGTACACCTTCTCTCTGCAGTAAGACCTCCACACACACACACTTCCCCCCACACACAGGGCACAGCGAGGCAAATGGTGGCTCTCTGCTCACTGTGACGGCCAGATGTCAGTCAGAGAGAGAGACGTTTCTGGAATCACGCTAGAGTTTGTCTCACGTACTGGAAACACAGCCGCTAGGGAAGGGGAGCTTTTTGTTTCTTATCACCGATGTTGAGCTTGATAAGTTGTGTATCACCTGCTGTCTGAGGCCGGGACGGAGGCTGTCTGAGGCCGGGACAGAGGCTGTCTGAGGCCGGGACACAGGCTGTCTGAGGCCGGGACAGAGGCTGTCTGAGGCCGGGACAGAGGCTGTCTGAGGCCGGGACAGACGCTGTCTGAGGCCGGGACAGAGGCTGTCTGAGTCCGGGACAGAGGCTGTCTGAGGCCGGGACAGAGGCTGTCTGAGGCCGGGACAGAGGCTGTCTGAGGCCGGGACAGAGGCTGTCTGAGGCCGGGACAGAGGCTGTCTGAGGCCGGGACAGAGGCTGTCTGAGGCCGGGACAGAGGCTGTCTGAGGCCGGGACAGAGGCTGTCTGAGGCCGGGACAGAGGCTGCTGGAGGGTATGACGTGAGGGTCTGGGATCCTGTCAGACCAAACTGACAGGAAACAAACAAGTTCCTCCAACACCCCCATAACTTTTCAATTAAAACTTCTCCGTTTAAACATTCAAAAGGTAAATGTAACCTGAAGGGAGAGGTTTGCCCATTTTACACACTTGTAAAACATTTTTGGACCCAAATAGTTGTTTTCCTGTCTCACACAGCATTTGAGTTTAATACATAAACAGGGACGTATGAAACGGTGAACACAGCGTGGAGTTAAAACATGCCCCCTGTGTCCTACAACACAGGAAAATGATGTCAAAGTGGTATTTTCCTGTTCGGGAAACCAAAAGAGATGCAGGTGTTTGTTTTTCATTTGATTTAGCTAGAAGTGAAAACCACACGCTCTGCTCCAGAGAGACAGAGACTCTGGTGACGGCCATGTTCCTCCTGGCTGGGAGAGGCCAGATTAGAGCTCCTGATCTCGTAAACTAGATGAGAGCCTGGCAGCACCAGTGTAGTGAGAGAACTACCGTGATCACTACAGAAACAAGCCAGAACTCAGAACGACAGCCTGGAAAGAGAGGAAACTAGATAAATAGAACGCAATTAAATATTTCTGTGATTTAAGGATCATTTGTGGTTCTATTTTAACAGTCTTAGAGCTCGTTACTGAAGGTTGCTGGTCTCTGAGGGTTTATAGCAGCAGGTTCAGAACCCCACCTCCCTGCTGCCCCTCACAAACCCTCCTGATGTCATGTGGAAATGAAACACTTATCCAGTACCTTGAGTCTGTCGTGTTGACTGATCTCATTGTTAGTTGGAGCATCAGCGTAGTGGTAGAGCGACTCACGGTGTCTGTAAACGCTTAGTTAAGAAATCCCCTGTTACCATCCCCTCTACCAGCCCTGTTGTGCAGTTGGACTAGCTCTGGGCTCCTCTACCTCTCCTGGGGATAGGGTGAGGCTTTGGGATTGATTGCTCTGTGTATCCAGTGTGTCACTCCTCAGAAAGTTCATCAGCAGCTCTGCTTCTGTTTATGTTTCTTCTGTGATGATGGAGGGTTAGGAGGGATATTACTGCCACCTAGAGAACAGCGCTGAGCTCATCCACCCTCTGAGGTGCTTCTGACTGTTCTCAGCCCCCCCACATCTTACCGAGGGAGGCTGTACATACCACCACAATCACACACACACAGCCCAGCTATCACACTACAGCCCCAACTGTCACCTCCTAACGTGTCAGTCCACATACCGCTAAAACATTTATTGATTTAAGGATGAAAAATAAATATCTGAATCTATCAGTGACAAGTGGAATTCATCCTCGATGAAAGATATGGCACATTACATGAGACAAGAACTACATCAGATTCAGGATGAATCACAGAAGACACAGAATGTGAGTGGCTGCAGTATTCATAACACGACTTCAACCTTCTGGCAGCTCTTAAAATACTTTGGATATTCTGCAGTGTTCATAATACAAGAGGTCCTACATAAATAATGTTTTAATATTTGAAGTTTCTGCTCGATGGGCCAGATCTGGATCACTGCTCTCCTTCTTCGCAGTTTGATTATTTTTTCTCAGTTCATCCTCTCTGATTTGCATATACAAAACTGAGGCATGGCCTCTGGAGCACCCCCCCACCTCCACCCCCCACCTTCATCCCCCCAAAACATACATTGAATCGTAAAGACTGTAAACCATAAATTACAATTTCAAAGACAACACACAATGCAATACTTAGTGCAAGTATTGACAATAGTACAGTCAATTCTGGGCAAATGAAAATCGAGCAGTAACATCTTCATGAGGCGCTCCTGCCTGGTGTGTCTGTCTGAAGAGACATGAAAGCGTCTTCCAACCTTCCTCCTTATTTGATGTGTGAAAGTGGAGTTCCAACCAGTTTTCTCTCAAAGAAAACATAAGCACAGATATCAAAGAGCAGGGTTGAACGTGGCGTTGTAATTCAATAGGACCAATCTGCTGCTGGATACCACGGCAACAGCTCTCACTGTCGTTAAACAAAGAAAAAATGCATCACTCGGCAACCACATAAAAAACAACCTGTACTATCTAAACATTCCAACATCTGGGCAGTTTGTGATCATTTGACATTTCTAAAGTAATTAAGTTCCTTGACTCTGACTACTGAAACACTGTCAGCACTCTGTACTGCTGGTCCTTGATCTGACTACTGAAACACTGTCAGCACTCTGTACTGCTGGTCCTTGACTCTGACTACTGAAACACTGTCAGCACTCTGTACTGCTGGTCCTTGACTCTGACTACTGAAACACTGTCAGCACTCTGTACTGCTGGTCCTTGACTCTGACTACTGAAACACTGTCAGCACTCTGTACTGCTGGTCCTTGACTCTGAAACACTGTCAGCACTCTGTACTGCTGGTCCTTGACTCTGAAACACTGTCAGCACTCTGTACTGCTGGTCCTTGACTCTGACTACTGAAACACTGTCAGCACTCTGTACTGCTGGTCCTTGACTCTGACTACTGAAACACTGTCAGCACTCTGTACTGCTGGTCCTTGACTCTGAAACACTGTCAGCACTCTGTACTGCTGGTCCTTGACTCTGACTACTGAAACACTGTCAGCACTCTGTACTGCTGGTCCTTGACTCTGACTACTGAAACACTGTCAGCACTCTGTACTGCTGGTCCTTGACTCTGACTACTGAAACACTGTCAGCACTCTGTACTGCTGGTCCTTGATCTTCTGCAGCACTTCCTACATGCACCATTCGTACGATAGTTTGGATGAAAGTATCTGCTAAATGAATAAAAGGTTAGGTAGTCATTATCTCTTAGTTATAGGACTAGTTGTGTAGGTTCCCTGTTAGTCACGTCTCAGGACTCAGTTACTTCTTTAACTAAAAGTTCAAATCTTTTGGAAGTTTTCACAGCATTCATGTCAATCACACCCGTATCATCCAACCTAACACAGAAATGTTTCTGCTCTCGTTTTGGGGAAACCTGTTTTAATCAAACTCACTCTCACATAACAATTAGATCTAATTAGCCCAATTACCCGAGATTCTAATTACATTAAGATGTACCCCCTAAATCTCATATCAATTATAGTGTGATTGTCCTGCCTTGACAGAGAGAGGAGAGAGATTACCTCCAGAGGCTGTCTCTTCACCCTAACCCTCACCAGGGTGAACTGGAGCAGCGCATGACTACACATGGAAGCACACACAGTTGCTTTCTAGTCATGACTGCCAGGTCTGTGTGACGACTACAGACAATAGAACAGAATACAACTTCCATCCTGGAACCTTTTTCTTTGGCATCTCATTTTTAAAACATCACACACACAACACAGAATTCATTACATGCACATATTTTATACCTTCACCAAAAAATTCTACATACATTTTATACCTTCACTAATTACATTCTACATCCTTTTTATATATTCACTAAATACATTCCATATTAGTTATATACATTCACTAAATGTAATCTATATTAATTCTACACATTCACTAAAAACATTCTACATTCATTTTATATATTCACTAAATACATTCTATAATAATGATATACATTCACTAAATGCATTCTATATTAATTATATACATTCACTACAGTATTGTGCTCAGCCCTGGAGTCATGAATACAAAGTTATTGTATATTTATGTTGAGTTTAGGTGCAGCATTGGTCAACAGTGCCTATGTATGGTGTGTGTGTGCGCTACATGTAAGTGTGTGTTACATATTAGTGTGAGTGTGTGTGTTAGTATGTTAGTGTTGGAAGTGTGTTAGTCTGTAGGTGTGTGTGTGACCTATTTTCTTCCAGTCTGAGTATCCGGGGAGCACACCAGCCTGCTCCCCAGGGCTCTGTGACTCGCTGGCAGAGTGTGTACGGTAGTGTGTGTGTGTGTGTGTGTGTGAGCAGACAGACAGCTAAACACAGTCAGGTCACAACTCAGCACTGGTCTGTAGGGCGTTGGAAGACACCCACCTACACCTCCACGAGAGAGAAGGAGAGAGAATGTCTGGGCTGCCAATGTGCTCTGGGGTGATACTGTTCACCTCCAGGTCCCAGGGTTCCTTCCTGTGCTCAGAAGCAGGACGGGTGGGGAGGACAGGGCTTTTGGGCCTCTAGGTGTATGTAGGCCTCACTTCTCCACGGTGCCCTGGAGATGCCCACACCCCCTATCCTGCCCCCAGCTGTTTCCCATGACTGGGGTGTATGGTTAACAGTGGAGAGACAGGGGAGTCATACATGTGGATGACGGGCATGGTTCATACAAGAGAGAGAGAGAGAGACAAATGGGGGGTAGAGAGAAAGAGAGGGAGAGAGAAAGGTGGAGGGTGGAGAGACAAAGAGAGAGAGGGAGAGATTAGTGTTCATGCAGGACAGAGGTTGAGTCTCTTTCTGTCTTATTACATGCCCTGAACGACACAAGAGTCTAAAACCCCAGCAAAGATCAATAAACACCAGAGACATCACACTCAGAAAAGTATTTAATTGTTATCTGAGTGTTTCTCACTAATGTAGCATAAACAGCTATCATACTGGTTGAAGCCTATCTTGTTCAAATAAATACAAAGCAGTTATTTCCTGTTAGACAAACATGTCTGACAAGCAGCTCTGGACTGAACTGGTGTGACGTCATCACACCCTGTTGTCTCTCTCTCCTCCTGCTCAACACAGTCTCTGTTGTCTCTCTCTCCTCCTGCTCAACACAGTCTCTGTTGTCTCTCTCTCCTCCTGCTCAACACAGTCTCTGTTGTCTCTCTCTCCTCCTGCTCAACACAGTCTCTGTTGTCTCTCTCTCCTCCTGCTCAACACAGTCTCTGTTGTCTCTCTCTCCTCCTGCTCAACACAGTCTCTGTTGTCTCTCTCTCCTCCTGCTCAACACAGTCTCTGTTGTCTCTCTCTCCTCCTGCTCAACACAGTCTCTGTTGTCTCTCTCTCCTCCTGCTCAACACAGTCTCTGTTGTCTCTCTCTCCTCCTGCTCAACAGAGTCTCTGTTGTCTCTTCATCCTTTGGTTGACTTTTCTCGCAAGGGTCTCTGACCCAAACCCCATCTTATCCAAAGGTTGAAAAATGTACTTGCAAAAAAATTTAAAAAAGAAAGGTTTCCAACGCTCGTTTTTGATGTTTGTTTGGTAGCCTATATGTTATATAAACATTTGTTTCCAACCTTTGGAAAAGTTTATTTATTTGTTTACTTTTTGTGGAAACTTTTTTTCAGCCTTTGGTAACTTTTTTTCAAAACCTTTTTTTCAATAATACTAATACAAATAAAAATTATTTTTTAAACCATGTTTTGGATGTTTGTTTTGGCAACATATATGTTAGTTAAAGGAAGTAATGAAGTACAAATACTGGAAAGACAACAGAGACTGCCTTTCGAAAACAAAGTTTCCAGAAGTTGAAAAAATATTTTAGAAAATTAGGTTTTGAAAAAAAGTATGCCACCCTCTCCCCCTCTGCCTCCCCCTGTCTCTTTCTCTCCCCCCCCCCCCCCTCTGCCTCCCCCCTGTCTCTTTTTCCCCCCCCCTCTGCCTCCCCCCTGTCTCTTTCTCTCCCCCCCCCCCCTCTGCCTCCCCGCCCCCTCTTTCTCCCCACCCTCTGCCTCCCCCCTGTCTCTTTCTCCCCCCCCCCCCTTTGGCTCCCCCCCTCCCTCTGCCTCCCCCCTGTCTCTTTCTCTCCCCCACCCCTCTGCCTCCCCCTGTCTCTTTCTCCCCCCCTGCCTCCCCCCTCTGTCTTTCCTCCCTCCCTCTCTATGGTGTATCTCTTGTTGTAATAATGTAAGGTCAGGAGAGAAGGAATCCATTCTATGTACAGATTCTGGTCTCCCCTGCCTCCCCCTCTATTTCTCTGGTTCTGCCTCCCCCTGTTTGCCTCCCCCATCTCTATTCCTCTGGTTCTGCCTCCCTCTGTTTGCCTCCCCCTGTCTGCCTCCCTTATCTCTCCCTCTCTGCCTCCCTCCCCCCTAGAAGGATGCCTGTCAGAATCCCGTCCTGGTTCGCTGTCTTGTCAGTCAGGCCTCCTACCATGCTGGCAGACCTGGGATTACGTTTAAAGGTCAGAATTATACTATTAGGTTATGGAAAAACTACCTGCTCCTAATGTTCTGTGTTTAAGGAGTGAGAGATGTGTGTGTGGTGATATGTATGTGTGGTCATGTGTATGTGTGAGTGTATAGGTGTGTGTTGAGGGAGGTGGTTAGTGTGTCCCCAGTGTGTATTAACGCTGAGGAAGCCTTGTTTACGGAGCACTGTGAGGCCTGTCAGTTCCATGTCTTAATCGCCGGGCGAGGAGTTGGTCTGTCTATTAAAACCCACATGTTGCATCTCGTTGAAGCAGCCTGGTCTTCATATAAACACACACGCACACCCTGCCAACTCCACAGCCCCATTACAACACTATAGTTTCATCCACTTCACCAAATCACTCTGCAGCTACATGCCTCCCCACATTAAACAAGGAACAGCCAGCTATTAGTCAAACGAGGGCTTCTAATTAAGTGGAACATATTTTTTCTTTTCTTGATTAGGCTGGTGTATCTGGGCTCCCAGATCAGCACAGCTGCAGTGGGTTGTGGGTAATGTAGCAGGGCATGATGTAGCTCTGCTGAGTCACCAGGTCAAACTGCTTTACTGCTTTTACTGCACCCCGCATGCCTGCCGCTCGGACGATTTCTCAATGAAACTTGTTTATGTAGAACAGGCTTTGCCAGGGTCTCCGTAATAGAGGGGCTTGTAAAAGGAAAGATGTTCAATTAATTGGGGTAGTGTTGAGAAAAATAACAACAATATAAAAGTTAACTGAGGGAAATGTAGTAACAACTGACAATTATAAATGAATAAAACTTCTCATGAGATGATTTCAATCTTACCCAGAAGCCCTGAGATTTCCCAGCCCCTGAGGGAGCCCCTAGGAGAGCAGAGACCACACCTCAGATCAGACTGGGTTTGGTACTGGAACACACTACACACACTCTACACTCACATGAAGGCATACAGACACAGACCCCTGAGTGAGTCTGGGGATGCTGCATATGGTGATAGTCTCTCCAGTCTGACAGGAGTCGTGTTCCTGGTTAGTAGTCAGCAGGACTGGAAAGGTCAGCTTGTTCCTCTGAGAGGAACCCACTGAGTCCCTCACTGCTCTGATTGAAGCATCTACACTGTGTGTGTGTGTGTTCAAAGCTGCAGGAGAGATCTGTGAGGAAGACATGCACACTGGGACAGATGTTTACCTCCAATAACCATGACAACAGCGCTCATATCTCCCTCCTAGCGCCCCACACGCTGGGAGGGAGAGGGGGAAAGGGAGAGGGCAGGTGAACATGTTCATGTGCTGGTGATATGTGCTGGTGATATGTGCTGGTGATATGTGCTGGTGAGGGGCTTTGAGGATTTCTGGTTTAGAACTATTCCTTGAAAGCAGGGAAACATAAAATGTGTGTGTGTGTATGCAAACATGCATAACTGACAATCAGATTTGCTTCTGAGAAACAGCGATCCACCTCTCTCACCACCTGGGATGTGAGCCGTGATCGCCCCTATGACATTGTCACGCCTGCGATTGCGTCCGTTTATGATCTCAGGTATCAGATATCATCCGTTTGAGAGCAAACAGCAAGTTATCCAGACATCAGCACACACTGTTCCGTTCCCACTCAGGAAACACGTTATTTGACGTTTAACAAAAGTAAATAAAAGCGTTTTCAGGACATTTCCTAAACAACGCCAGTGACCCAGTGTCTATCAAGTGACGCGATCAGCCTGGCGCTCCAGAAAGGGAAGAGGTCAGGTTCTCTGTGGCCCTACATGACGAGTCACCAGAGAAAGGGGGAGAGAGAGAGCCTCATTACATTTTACATTGAAAACAAATCTATTTAGCCTCTTAATCTACACTCAATTACCCATAATGACAAACTCATGGTCAAAACATACTTTTTCAAATGTTTGTGAATGTCAACTTCACTGGCTGGAACTGGGTGGTGTCTGGGTGGAACTGGGTGGTGTTGGGGTGGTGTCTGGGTGGAACTGGGTGGTGTTGGGGTGGTGTCTGGGTGGAACTGGGTGGTGTCTGGGTGGTGTTGGGGTGGTGTCTGGGTGGAACTGGGTGGTGTCTGGGTGGTGTTGGGGTGGTGTCTGGGTGGAACTGGGTGGTGTCTGGGTGGAACTGGGTGGTGTTGGGGTGGTGTCTGGGTGGTGTTGGGGTGGTGTCTGGGTGGACCTGGGTGGTGTCTGGGTGTGAATAGGTGGAGTGTGGTTGGAACTGGGGTGGTGTCTGGGTGGAACTAGGTGGAGTCTGGTTGGAACTGGGGTGGTGTCTGGGTGGAACTAGGTGGAGTCTGGTTGGAACTGGGGTGGTGTCTGGGTGGTGTAGGGGAGAGCTTCCTCCGTGTTGTACTTGTGATTGGAGGTTCCATAATGCCATCAGCTTTGTGGTAACAGACTTCCTGACAGCCATCTTCCTGTGGGGAGGAAGCAGCCCCCTCTTCCTTCATCATCAGTATCTTCATGACACGGAGGATGCTGTCCTGTTGGCTTTGGTGTGTCTGTGTGATGAGGTCTGACAGGAGGGCATCTTTCCTGTGTCGCTGACACATCGCTTTGTTGTCTACTGTGTCATTTCACTTTTGCCGACATGCGGAAAGCGTTTTTTGTACGACACAACAAATCTTTGTGTCATGTCAAAGCTCTCCCTTGTTCCACATCAGAAGGGGGAGCTGATCACCCAGACACACTGCAGTCTGAACACTGCTTACAGTACACACTACTGCATTCTGAGTACTAAAATATGGTGTGTGTAGACAGCAGATCCTGGGTATTGTGTTGTGAAAGGAACATTGGATAGACTCATCAGCAGTTCATCAGCAAGGAAACCTGATATCCTCAAATCATGTCCCCTTTCTCTGCGTGGGCTCCTCAGGGGGCTGGAGATGATCATGTTAGTTGACTGTGACTCTGCAGGAGCTGCCAGCTTCCTCACTTGATCCTGCGCTTGTTAAGCTGCCCTTGATAAACATCTGCAGCTCCATTCAGATGGTTCACAAGGAAAAAAACAACAACTGATTCTTTTCTCTGGTCCTGTAGGCGTAGTGTGCTGCAGGTTTTCCTGGATACAAACTAGAAAGGGAATCTCCAATGTGGAGGTGGAGAGACAGTCATGTCTAAAGAGAGACAGTCATACCAGGGAGAGAGAGTCATGTCCAGGGAGAGACTCCTCTCCTCCTCCTCTCCTTCCCGCTCCCTCCATGAAAGAGAATAACAGAACAGGCAAGAGTCAAACTGCTCTGGGGAGTGGAGTGAGGAGAATGAGGGGTATGTGAGAGGAGTAGGAGGGGTGTGTGAGAGGAGTAGGAGGGGTGTGTGAGAGGAGTATGAGGGGTGTGTGAGAGGAGCAGGAGGGGTGTGTGAGAGGAGTAGGAGGGGTGTGTGAGAGGAGTAGGAGGGGTGTGTGAGAGGAGTAGGAGGGGTGTGTGAGAGGGGTAGGAGGGGTGTGTGAGAGGAGTAGGAGGGGTGTGTGAGAGGAGTAGTAGGCACTGAACATGGGTACGTTTTTACATTATAAGAGCATTATTAGAATTAGTACATAGACATGCATCTGTGTTTCTCCCATTCATTAATATGTGTCTGTGTGTGTGTGTCTGTGTGTGTGTGTCTCTGTGTGTGTGTGTGTCTCTGTGTGTCTGTCTGTGTGTGTCTCTGCGTGTGTGTGTGTCTCTGTGTGTGTGTGTGTGTGTCTGTGGGGGGGGGGGGGCTGCTCCCACTCACACACAGGGGCAGCACTGCTGGTGTTCTCCAGGATCCTCAGCATACACGGTGTGCTCTGGGTATGCTCCTGTCCCAGCTGAGCCCGTGTCCATGGCGACCCTGCGGCTGGAGCTGGCCCCGCCCCCTGCTGGCCCTGCTGGTGACGGTGCTGACATGGCAGGTGAGGCTGTACCTCCACTACTGCAGCCAGGCCCTGATGCTGCACGCGCTCTCTGTGCCTGTCAACAGGTGAGTGTGCCTGCCTACACACACATACACCCTCTATACAGTCCAGACCTCGTTTGGCCCATTATCACTTTAACAAGGCTGTCTCAGTGGGGGGGGGGGGAGGGGCAGGGGGGGGGGGCATACCACAGTATGCAATCCTGTCATCCCAAAAGTCTGCATTATTTGGAAATAATTTATTGTTTTGTAGACAGCATTTCATAACAAACAAAGTAAGATGCCACAGTCATTACAACTCTGCCATATGTTGTTAATTTAGTTTATCGCATTAAAAGCAAGACTGTGAATATGCTTACAAGCCAGGTTTTACAACAAGGAACAAACACCAGCATTCAATCATGGAAACCATTGTGACAGAACATGGGAAAAATGTTGACAGAGAGAGAGATAGACAGAGAGAGAGACAGAGAGAGAGAGACAGAGAGAGAGAGACAGAGAGAGAGACAGAGAGAGACAGAGAGAGAGACAGAGAGAGACAGAGAGAGACAGAGAGAGACAGAGAGAGACAGAGACAGAGAGAGACAGAGAAGGTGGATAGAGGGGGTCAACAGCAGATGACATGTTCCACATGTCCAGATGCCCTGGGAGGTCTACTCAGACCCAGAGAGAGGCTGGCAGCCAGGGGAGGCAAGGGGAGGTTGACAGCCTGCTGCCCTTCCCCTGGCTGTCAGACCTCCTCCCCCTCCTGCCCCTCCATGCCCCTGGGACATCAGCAGGCAGCAAAGCAGGCCCTTCAGGAGCGATCCTCTCTCTCTGGCCCACACGCCCCCTCACCCCCAGCACGCTGCACACACGCATATGCACGCATAAACACACAGTCACTTTGATGCTTCACAACAATACACACCAACACAAAGGCACCAACATCATTGGATGATTCATAGAAAGCTTGTGATGATTCAGGGGGATATACTAGACTACACTAACCCTAACCCTAACCCTATACTAGACTACACTAACCCTAACCCTATACTAGACTACACTGGATGCATATAAGTGTATGCACTTGTGTAGGGTGAGTATATAGGATGGTATATATGTAGGGCGAGTGAAATGATGGTATAAATGATATAATATGTAGCGCTAGGGTTATAAATGATATATACTGATATTATTTACATATACGATGCTATATAGGTGTATAAATAGAGGGTTAGGATTAGGTGTAGGGTTAGGGTTAGAGGTTAGGGTTAGGGTTAGAGGGTTCTCGTCCTCGTTAGGGTTAGGGTTAGAGGTTAGAGGTTAGAGGTTAGGGTTAGAGGTTAGAGGTTAGGGTTAGAGGTTAGGGTTAGGGTTAGGGTTAGAGGTTAGGTGTAGGGTTAGGGTTAGAGGTTAGGGTTAGGGTTAGGGTTAGAGGTTAGGGTTAGGTGTAGGGTTAGGGTTAGGGTTAGGGTTAGAGGGTTCTCGTCCTCGTTACTGGAATGCTTACAGCTGGATACAGATGTTGTTGGAGGAACCCCCCCTTTCAAACTGCCGCCTTCCCTCCCAGGCCCCCCAGCCTCCCCAGGCCCCCCAGGCCCCCCAGGCCTCCCAGCCCCCCCAGCCCTCCCAGCCCCCCCAGCCCTCCCAGCCCCCCCAGGCCTCCCAGCCCCCCCAGGCCCCCCAGCCCCCCAGGCCTCCCAGCCCCCCCAGGCCTCCCAGGCCCCCCAGGCCCCCCAGGCCTCCCAGCCCCCCCAGGCCTCCTAGGAACACAGCCAACAGCCCAGACAGGTGTAATGATGAGAATCAGGTACTGCAGGTTTAATGAGCAGGATCTGAACACCAGGCGCTTCTCTGATAACAACACGGAAACTAATGACCAACGACTGTCCCGGTCCAACAGGACAACAGCACAACGCTAGATTAGCAAGCTCATGAGGCCTGCTTCAAAACATCTGCAGTCCTGAGATTAGCAAGCTCATGAGGCCTGCTTCAAAACATCTGCAGTCCTGAGATTTGTGAGACCAGCGCTACCCAGCAGCATCGCTTCATTAAAACCTGACGAGGAGAAATGTATCTGGCCAGATTCACTGATGACAGGACATTCAGTTCAGGGGCTGAACAGAGATGTTTGCTCATACAGTTTACAATCCCAATAAGCAGTGTATGGCGGTGCTGATAAAAATATGCAACACTTTGTATTCATTTAGCGGACGTTTCTATCAAAAACAACATACAAATTGTGCAGATAGAAAGTAAAGCAGAACAAGGATCAGAAGTGCTTCCAGCATTTTTGTGGTCGGAGTTAGGCCTCACTGTCTTAACTAAGACCATGTGTGTACATGGAGGTACTAGAGAAGCAGCCGTCCTCTCCTGGTGTCCTGATGTCGTCCCGTCACCCTCCCCCCCCCCCCAAGGTTCCAGCTTCACGCCCACACGGTAGAGCTGCTCTACCAGACCTCTCTGCTCCACACCCGAGAGGAGATGGCCATGGTGGTGGTGGGACCCCTAACCTTGAACGCCTTCATGATGCTCCTGGTTCTGATGGCATGGGGCTGTCAGCTGGCGTTTGGCTCACTGCCGTCCGTCCTGTCACTGCTGGTCCTGGCTCAGGGACTGTGGACACTCCTGGACCCCCTGGCCGTGTTTCTGGTGGACGCTGTCCTGGGGGTAAGTCACTTAAAATAACTTGGACACTTGTGCACTTTAAATAGGAGTTCACTCTATCTTGGCAAAGTGACTTTAGATTAAAAGGAAAGAATGGGAGAAGAACGCTCCCACAAGGTCGGTTCTCTGTCTGTTTGGGCTGTCCGTGTTCATCTCACATGACTTTCAGTTAGTATTCAGTGTTGAGTCTCTCCTCGGAGACTGTGACACCTCAGTCGATGTGTCTCCGCTCGGTCATGTCTGTTTCCACTGTAGAATTCCATTTGACTAGAATCACACAGATTACGCTATGCAGCAGCTTATAATATATCATAATGTATCATGATACATCATTGTAAAGGTGTCTCTGTGCTGGTGATGCAGAGTGCAGTTGTGTTTCTGTGTCTTCAGAATCTTGCCTACAGTCCGAACACACCTGTGGGTGACGCAGCAAAGCTTTATTGGCATTTCTACAGGACCAACCAATCAGGAGCAGCGGGGGTGATCATCACCCTGTTGCTGTACACCGTCCTCTCCCTCCTCTCCTCCACCATCCTCCTCCTCTACCTGCTCAGGTAAGTCCCTCCCTCCTCCTCCTCTGCTCTACCACCATTCTCCTCCCCTCCCTCCTCCCCTCCCTCTTCTTCCTCTCCCTCCTCAGGTGGGTTCACACAAACATGTCACCATGTCCTCTCAGTCATTGAAAATTTTGTCTACCACTCCCCTCACTACACCACAGTAAGGCTTGAGGTTTGATGTCACAGTTCCTGGATAAACACCATCGTTTGGACCAGAAATGGATCAGACTTCCCTCCTGTCATGTTGGGCTTTCATCCCAGTGTTGAAGCCTGCTTGTGACCTTCCTGGTGGCTGTACAGTGTCGTACCACGCAGAAAGAGCCCCAGCCAGCGAGGGGATTATCGTTGGGTTCTGGACAGAGCTGCCTGCAGGGACATTCTGCCAATGAGGAACCAGACCCTCTGAAAACACTTGGGTGTTGCCTGACCACCAGCCCTCTCAGACACAGCTCCCCCACAGACCCGCGCAGCCTCGCTTTCCCTCCTCGGACCGCCAAAAACAAGTGTTGATCTAATTGCTTGTGATTTTTAAGTCGCATGCAATTACTTATGCAGTTCTGCATAAACCCAACTGTCACACACACAACGCATTTGTTGTATAGAACATGCTTATTGGTTGGTGGGAAAAAATTCAAAGGCATGTCGAAACTGGAAAGGTAGATTTGTTTTGATATAGCGTGAGCATTGTTAAGTTATGCGATTACCGGATACGCTGTAGTGCTTTTGCATGGTTGATCACAGTTTTTTGCAGACGTCTTGAATAAACCACGGCTGCTGTAGAAGATGGGCTTCCCACAATGCACCAGTGCCTCAGATTGAGGTCATCTGTGCTCAGTCCTTTGCATTGCATGTTTGTGTTGTGATCTGGTTGTTCGAACTTCTTCAACACTTCCTGTCCTCATGTCGCTGTGAGAGGGAGGGAGGACGCCTCCTGAGACCAAGGAGGTCTGGGTCTACGGGCTCTTACACACTGATGAGTGTGGAACACAGGGAGGACTGAGGCTGGAACACAGGGAGGACTGAGGCTGAAACACAGGGAGGACTGAGGCTGAAACACAGGGAGGACTGAGGCTGGAACACGGAGGACTGAGGCTGGAACACAGGGAGGACTGAGTCTGGAACACAGGGAGGACTGAGGCTGAAACACAGGGAGGACTGAGGCTGGAACACAGGGAGGACTGAGGCTGGAACACAGGGAGGACTGAGGCTGAACCACAGGGAGGACTGAGGCTGGAACACAGGGAGGACTGAGGCTGAAACACAGGGAGGACTGAGGCTGGAACACAGGGAGGACTGAGGCTGAAACACAGGGAGGACTGAGGCTGAAACACAGGGAGGACTGAGGTCATCATGGTTGTTATCAAATCAAATCAAATCAAATCAAATTTATTTGTATAGCCCTTTTTACACGCAAGCATGTCACAGAGGGCTTCACATGCGCCCATAGAACTGCCCCTCAACCAACCTAAACCCTCAAGGAAGACAAGGAAAAACTCCCAGAAAAACTCCCACCGGGAGAAAAAATGGAAGAAACCTTGGGAGGAGCAATTCAGAGAGGGATCCCCTCCTCCAGAGACGGTTGGTAAGAGAGAGGAGCAGAACACAAGCTAAACATAGTCATACAGTGTCAATGGGTTTTGAAACACCAAAATCCATTGTTCGGCTTTATAGACGTTGGATGGGACCGGGAAACTCGCTGTTGGCCGTCATGGAGACTGGATTCCGGGTGACGACCTGGTTCAGCGTTGGCAGACCGACGACCAAGCAGGTCCTGACAGCTCAAACCCCCCACACCACAGGGAATGTGTGGGGGGGGGACAGAGAGGAGAGCAGGGATTAGAGAATGCCAGGAGCAGCTAACAGTTACAGTCAAAATAGAATGAGATCCCCACCGGTCAAGTGTGGACTAGTGCAGCAATTTAACAGAGCAAAAAGGGTATTTGATGCAGCCCCACACACCAAAACAACGACAGCCCCCCTCAGTTGGAACATGAAATCTGTTCCAGGGGAAAGAACTCTAAAGTAGGTTATACTTATACGAATAAGGATGAAAACAGCCAGTCCCCCGTTGTCTCCAACTAGTAATAAAAACTATAACAGTAACAATATACAGCAACGGAACTATAATAATAATAATACTAACAATATACAGTAACAGGTTTACTTTATTTGTAACATCTAGCTGGGCAATGTGAACATAAGCTATAATTAAAATTTAAAAGTTACATGTGATACACACATAGGCAAGCACACATCCCAGGTTTACATAGAAAGTACACACATACTTCCCTTTAACAATCATAGAATTGACTAAACAAGAACGTTTTTAATCTAGTTTTAAATGTCGAGACAGTATCAGCTTCCTTAATTGAGATGGGTAATTTGTTCCAAAGAAGAGGTGCTCTATATGAGAACGCCCTACCTCCAGCTGTTTTTTTCTTAACTTTGGGTATTACCAGATAGCCGGCATTTTGAGATCTTAGAGACCTTGCGGGGCAATAGGGTGCAAGGAGACCGGAGAGGTACAGTGGTGCCAATCCATGCAGAGATTTGTAAGTTAGTAGTAGAACTTTGAAATCAGCTCTGGCTTGGATAGGGAGCCAGTGTAAAGAGATAAGAGTCGATGTTATATGATCAAACTTTCTAGTTTTAGTCAATAGTCTAGCAGCAGCATTTTGCACCCGCTGTAAGTTTTTTAGGTAGGTAATTGGGAGGCCAGAGAACAACACATTGCAGTAGTCCAATCGGGACGTAACAAAAGCATGTATTAGTTTTTCAGCATCATCCTTTGAGAGGAATTTTCGTATTTTGGCAATATTACGTAGATGGAAAAATGCTGTTCTGGTGATTTGCTTAATATGGTACTCAAATGAAAGGTCTGGGTCCATTGTGACTCCCAGATTTTTTACCAGCTGGCTTTGAGATACTTTGACGCCGTCTAAGTCTAAGGTTAGATGGGATAAATTATTTCGGTGTTTTTTCGGACCAAAAATTTGAACCTCGGTTTTATCCGAATTAAGAAGAAGGAAATTTGCAGTCATCCAAGTTTTCAACCCGGAAACACAGGTTTCCATAGCATGTGGAAATTCTCCCGGCTTTATAGACATGTATAGCTGAGTATCATCTGCATAGCAGTGAAAATCTACCCCAAAACTTCTAATTATGTTTCCTAAAGGCAACATATAGAGTGAAAATAACAGAGGGCCTAAAACTGAACCCTGTGGTACTCCGTATTTTACAATGGAGCTCCTGGATGAGCAACCATCATAGTGGACATATTGTGATCTATCAGATAGATACGATCTGAACCACTGAAGTGAAGTACCAGAAATCCCAACATAGTTCTCCATACGTTCCAGGAGAATCTCATGATCTACAGTGTCAAAAGCTGCACTTAGGTCTAGAAGAACAAGGACAGAGCTAAAGCCCGCGTCAGAGGCTAATAATAGATCATTGACTACCTTGGCTAATGCAGTTTCAGTGCTGTGGTGAAGACGAAATCCAGACTGGAGAGGTTCATAGAGCTGATTTGAGGAGAGGTGCTCAGTGAGCTGTTTTGCCACAGCTTTTTCCAAAATTTTGGAGAGAGATGGCAAATTTGAAATGGGCCTGTAATTGCTAAGACAACCTGGATCCAGGTTTGGTTTTTTAAGAAGGGGCTTGATAATAGCTTGTTTGAAATCGTCAGGGACTTGTCCAGTTACAAGAGATTCATTAATAATACTGGTTGTTACAGCAGCATGGACAGATGGACTCATCTGTAGTTCTTCATGTTCTGGTAGTTCTTCATGTTCTGTTAGTACTTCATCTTCTGGTAGTTCCTCGTGTTCTGGTAGTTCCTCATGTTCTGGTAGTTCTTCATGTTCTGGTAGTTCTTCATGTTCTGGTAGTTCTTCATGTTCTGGTGCCTCTCACTCACAGCAGCTTCACTGCAGGTCTGAACTCGCTCCTAAGTCTGTTTGTTTGAGGAAGAGAAGTGGAGGTGGAACAGGGAGATGAATCACAGCCAGGCCAGGATGACTCATCCAGGGTGTGTTCCTACCCTGAAATCAGACCCAGGTCCATTAAAGGATGTGATGAAAGAATCACCTGGGGATCAGCCGTGGAGGAAGGTTCCAAGCACCTCTTATCGTGCTTGTACTAAATGGACAATTTTAAAACTGCGGCCCAGAATAATGACTTGTGTCTCTCTGTTGTGCAGCTGAATGTAGGCCAGGAGCTGAGCTGGGATGATCATTTTATGGGTTACTGTTTTCTATTGGCTGTCGGGAGAACTGTGACCTATTTCTTAAATAACCCCCTGGGATAAATGTATAGATAGAATGAACTGTTATCCTTTTTTAATTACATTTTAGGCAGCCTTGATTCATTGGTTGTAAAATCATTTCAGTGTTGCCTTTTTACTTACTCGCTTACCTTGCCAGGACCATCTAAATAGATGTAGTCCTGTAGTTGCGCTGTATAAAATCCATTACAAGCTGAAAGATATAAATATATATATTAGTTTTACGTGTTTGGTGACGTGGGAGCACTTCAATCAATGGAGTCCTCATGAAAACATGGGGTGTCAATCTTGCTGTCTCTAATCATCTCAATACGACATAATATAACACATAATAGTATGTCCTATTATATTTATATGATTCCAGATATGAGTGTTTCTGAGTGTTGAATCCACGCATTGTCTCTGGACTGCTTGCTAGCTAGGTGCTGGAGACCAGACTGCTAATGGCTAGCTAGGTGCTGGAGACCAGACTGCTAATGGCTAGCTAGGTGCTGGAGACCAGACTGCTAATGGCTAGCTAGGTGCTGGAGACCAGACTGCTAGTGGCTAGCTAGGTGCTGGAGACCAGACCGCTAGTGGCTAGCTAGGTGCTGGAGACCAGACTGCTAGTGGCTAGCTAGGTGCTGGAGACCAGACTGCTAGTGGCTAGCTAGGTGCTGGAGACCAGACTGCTAGTGGCTAGCTAGGTGCTGGAGACCAGACTGCTAGTGGCTAGCTAGGTGCTGGAGACCAGACTGCTAGTGGCTAGCTAGGTGCTGGAGACCAGACTGCTAGTGGCTAGCTAGGTGCTGGAGACCAGACTGCTAGTGGCTAGCTAGGTGCTGGAGACCAGACTGCTAGTGGCTAGCTAGGTGCTGGAGACCAGACTGCTAGTGGCTAGCTAGGTGCTGGAGACCAGACTGCTAGTGGCTAGCTAGGTGCTGGAGACCAGACTGCTAATGGCTAGCTAGGTGCTGGAGACCAGACTGCTAGTGGCTAGCTAGGTGCTGAAGACCAGACTGCTAGTGGCTAGCTAGGTGCTGGAGACCAGACTGCTAATGGCTAGCTAGGTGCTGGAGACCAGACTGTGGCCGAGAGACTTCAGAGTTCAGACTGTTTGTGAGCAAGCTGGTCAGGAGTATCTTACCTCTCAACACAAACCCAGTTACTCTGGAAGAAAGATCAGTACATTTCTTCCATGTAAAATGGATTTGCGGTAGATGCAGCCACATCACAGACCAGAACCATTCTGAGGATAATTCTTAAACCCAAAGAGAGTTTCTGTTCCAGGGTTTCCCAGAATGAGGATGGTGTGTGTTTCAGGACTGTACTACACAACGATGGATTCCACTAAGAGAGTGCATAAATGAATGAAAAGCTGGTGTTTGATGAAGAATGCAAGCTATTCTCATGTCTGAGGTCAGGGAACTAGTGAGTGGTAGCGTGGAAGGGTCTCAGGAGAGCTGCAGAGTGATGTTGGGTTCAAAGTTTCACTCGGCGTCATGCTTCACAGCTCCTTGATGTTAGTTTGATTTGAGGTATGATTACCCTCACGCTGAGCAGGAGCTCTCAGGGAGGGGTCAGGGGTTAGCTGCTTCTGATGACTGGCCAAGATGTTTGTTTACAGCTTTGCTGTGGAACAAAGCCCCCCCTCCACTGTGTGATGTACGATCACTTGGAGACTGGGATCAATACCCATGCTGCTGTAGCCATGTGACTCACACCAACCTCGCCAGACGCATTCTCAATCAACAGGCTCTCCCTCGGCGCAATGTTTGAAGAACTGGAACATCCCGAGGTGTGTGTGTTTGTTCCACCCACCCACACACACCCAGCCCGGGCCTAACACACACACACCCAGCCCGGGCCTAACACACACACACACCCAGCCCGGGCCTAACACACACACATCCAGCCCGGGCCTAACACACACACCCACTCACAGGCCAGTTTAGCAGCCTAACCCTAACCCGATCTGGGTCCTTCCCTGGGGACTGGATGGATGCAGGAACGCAGGCAGTCCTGTGCAGCTGTGTGATGGCTGTGAGACATTCAGTGTAATGGCTGGAAACATGTGGATGTTTTCTCTAACAACGGCTTCTTTGGACCTGCTGAGCATACAGAAACATCCCAATGACAAGTGTTAAGCGCTGCTCAGGCTGGTCCAGCTGAGACGCCAGGTAGGAGGGAGCTAACATGCTCCTGAACTGACTGGACTCTGGTGACCAAGCTAAGCACTGCATCTGTACACTCATTAATGCTGGCATTAGCTCAGTAGACATGTTGTTCCCCTGTTTCAGACACATGTCACCTTTAACCTTTACAGAGCTCACTGTGATGCAGCATGGCTGACACCCCCCCCCCCCCCCCCCCCCAACCTCTCTTAGGCTCCACAACGATGGGCGCATGCTGGACCTGTTCCAACGCCTCACCGCCAAGGAAGGAACCTACTTCCTGCCACATGACCTGGAGCTATCCAATCAGGAGCTGAGCTACATTGTCAAGAAGGCGGAGCAGTGGAGAGGCTCCAACGGAGAGAGACGCAAGGTGAGACTAGAACCTTCTGAAGAGGGAGGAATGGTTGTCATCAGGAGGGTCTTGGTCCTGGTCATGACTGGCCATAATCTGACTTCTTTAACCCAGATTTTAAGTCTTAGACAAGATATAGCATAACCTTACTTTGTAGTGTTACATTTTCCTTACTTACATTTCAGAAAGCCAAGAATTCATCTCAAAGGTCTTTAGCTTCATTCTAATTAGTACAAGATAATTACCAAAACACTCGGCTAGAGGCTGCTGATTAGGCAGTGGAAACCAATTTCCAAAGATATTTCATTAGAGAAAGACTACTCAATCAACACACACATAGACACAGACGTGCTTATACACACACGCACACACACAGTGGCACACATCACTCTGCATCCTGTTAGAATATGAACTAAGCATCCAAAAATGTGATGTCAGAAGGTTGGGGGTTAGGAAATTCCAGTTTGCATAAATGAGTGTGTCCATGACATGATTACAACAGGAGGAAGTTGTCATGTTCCTGACAAGCGACAGCAGTCCGTAGTGATGACACGTGCACAAGCACAGCCCCTGCACCGTGCCGTGAGACGCTGGATCTATCATAGTGATGGGGCTTGTTTTCCTCCTTTTAGAAAAATCCTTTCATGATGATCAAAGATGGTCATTGTTTAAGCAAATGATCTTCATGGTCCCACACAATGAAACCACAAATCAATCTATTAAGCTCACCTACTCAACGATGTGCTGCCAAGATATATACAATCTGTTCCCGTCCAAACTCGATCAAAGCAAGCGATTGCTGGCACATTCAGTTCAAACTGTGTTTAGGTTAATCACATTGATAACGTACATTTTAATTATATTTGGAGACGCGTTGAGACCAAATGTCAAATGATACGGAATGTGTGTTTCACATGTAATGATGCCCAGGCTCAACACTGTGACCCTGAGATGAACCCTGGAAGCTCATCATGGTGATTCAACAACATCAACATTTTTCCTACAGGGTTGTCTTGATGAATCAGCGAGCTTCCTGCAGAGAACTGGACCACGGATGTTTGTCAGAGATGGAGACTGTGTTGGGGAGACCGTGTTGGGGAGACTCTGTTGGGGAGACCGTGTTGGGGTGACCGTGTTGGGGAGTACGTGTTGGGGAGACCGTGTTGGGGAGACTGTGTTGGGGAGACCGTGTTGGGGAGACCGTGTTGGGGAGACCGTGTTGGGGTGACCGTGTTGGGGAGACCGTGTTGGGGAGACTGTGTTGGGGAGACCGTGTTGGGGAGACCGTGTTGCGGAGACTGTTGGGGAGACCGTGTTGGGGAGACCGTGTTGGGGAGACCGTGTTGGGGTGACCGTGTTGGGGAGACCGTGTTGGGGAGACCGTGTTGGGGAGACCGTGTTGGGGAGACTGTGTTGGGGAGACCGTGTTGGGGAGACCGTGTTGGGGTGACCGTGTTGGGGAGACCGTGTTGGGGAGACCGTGTTGGGGAGACTGTGTTGGGGAGACTGTGTTGGGGAGACTTCTGGTCTGCTGTCCTGAAACTCCAACATGTATGAAGTTTCAGTAGGGTTTGGGTTCCTGTTTACTGAACCTCTGCTTCTGCAGTCACTGAGAGAAATGATCCCCTCAAAGTTTGTGATTAAGATGATGCTCCATTTAGCTGATGGCTCCCGTATATTAGTCTCCTCTCACTGCAAACAATTAGCATACTTCATATTGTCCCTGATTTGGCTTTATTAAATGGATAAAATGCTAACACATTTGCCGGGGCGATGAAAACTGAGGGTTATTGCATTTTATGATTTTTACATTATTCAGGCAGGCAATAATTCATAGAAATAAGATGGGCCTCGCCATTATTTCATAATTATTGTAGCAATTTCTCCCTGTAAAAAAGGGTCACTTTCCTAACTCAGCAAAGACATATCCTATTAAACTAATTTGCCTACATGCAAATTTTTTGTCATTTTTACCTCATTAACTATTTATCATGGACAGGACAAAACCTCCATGCAAGGAGCCAGACAGAGCTGAAACTAATATTTTGCAACTCTAATGATTTTTTGCATCCTTAATTAGATAGAATAAGGTTGATATGATTAGGTCGGGATGTAGCGTTTTTCATTAAAAATGCATTTCAGAAACTGTATTGGAAATGTGCCCTTGCAATTAAATAATGAAGCCAACGCATTCCTTATTACAGCCCAATTAATATCAGAGGGGAGGGCATTATTTGAATAACAATGGAGGGGCAGGGCCGGGAAGCGTTAGTTATCCTCCCTGGATGAAGGGGACGGGGCGGGGACGAGGAAGGGCTCCTCCCAGGATGAAGGGGACGGGGCGGGGACAAGGAAGGGCTCCTCCCAGGATGAAGGGGACGGGGCGGGGACAAGGAAGGGCTCCTCCCAGGATGAAGGGGACGGGGCGGGGACGAGGAAGGGCTCCTCCCAGGATGAAGGGGACGGGGCGGGGACGAGGAAGGGCTCCTCCCAGGATGAAGGGGACGGGGCGGGGACAAGGAAGGGCTCCTCCCAGGATGAAGGGGACGGGGCGGGGACGAGGAAGGGCTCCTCCCAGGATGAAGGGGACGGGGCGGGGACAAGGAAGGGCTCCTCCCAGGATGAAGGGGACGGGGCGGGGACGAGGAAGGGCTCCTCCCAGGATGAAGGGGACGGGGCGGGGACGAGGAAGGGCTCCTCCCAGGATGAAGGGGACGGGGCGGGGACGAGGAAGGGCTCCTCCCAGGGACAGCAGACTGAGCTGACCAGAACATCCCTGCTGTCACATGCTCTCTTGAATACTAACACTAACTTCTCTTGAATACTAACACTAACTTCTCCTGAATACTAACACTAACTTCTCCTGAATACTAACACTAACTTCTCCTGAATACTAACACTAACTTTTCCTGAATACTAACACTAACTTCTCCTAAATACTAACACTAACTTATATCCCCACTAACTTCAACTCAAGCCACCAGCAGAAGGCCCACAGTAACGCAGCAGATAACCTGCGGTGAATAGAAGCAGCCATGACATGTTAAACATCTGCTTCATGCTACTCTACTATCATTATGTTAAGTGCTTGTTTGAATGTTCACTTGTAGAACCTAGTTAACAATAAAAGCAAAGTAAAGGGAAAGAAACTTCTCATGGTTTCCTTCTAACGTTGGAACCAGTTCTTATTGCTGAAGATGACGTTTCCCTCAAGCGCTGAAACGATAAAAGAAGAATCTACATTCAATAACCAATCTGCAAATGGCCTATTATTATCAAACTTGTAATTTTCACAAGACGGTCATAAAACACAATCTAATTTTACTTTCCTAGCAATTAAGTTTATATTACACTTTGCATTCCACTAGGCCATGTGATCGGTTATTTCGCTGGAAGCTCTAAATATGACTGCTAAGTTGTGACTAAGGCAGCCTGTTGAACCAACTGGGTGAGCGTGCTGTACAACATGCATTCGCTGTAATGTAACCTGGATGCATGCTGAAGAAGAAAGGGAATCAGTTTCCATCAAAAGGCTTTACGTGTCAAAACCGGTGGAAGTTAGAGTGGTCTTCAGCTGCTCATAGCTCCCCAGTGAATAGTTTTACCAGCACCTCCATTGGTGTGTCCCACCTGTGTCATTCCAGTCTAACTGTTAGCAGTTAGCGCCAAGCAGCTAGCATTGTGGGTTCCATAGCCCACCAGTACTATCATGGCGGATCTCAGTAATGAGCTCATTCATTATGGAAAGGCAGTGATGCAGATGGTCCTAATGAATTGTCTCCCGTCACCCCCTTGATTACTGTACCTGGAAGGGAGGAGGTAGTTTCTGTAATACTTAAGCAGGTACGCAAACTGTTTTGTCAGAGGGTTGTGACAGTGACAGAGTAGAGGGGCTAGTTAGACGGAAATCTTTGCAGTAATTCACCTGAAAGTTCTGTTGGCAGTGACATTGCGTTAATGGGAGAAGCCCCCCGCCTGCAGATGTTTTCCTAACTGAATCACATCAACATGCACGTCCCCCTCCCCCTTAGTCTGCGTGTGTCTAGGTAATGGCTTACCGGCGGGGGAGTTCTTCAACACCCAAGGTGCTTTGCGAAAACAAGTGGTGGGGGGCTGGAACAGTGTGGTTAGAGGCAGTCCTGACGGGAGGAAGGGTGATAACTGGAGCAGGGTGGCAGGTTGTTCATCATACAGCACCGAGATGTGATCTCTCTCTTAATCTTGATTATCCTCCTGGGCCCCCCTCACCTCCTCCTGTCTCCCCCCCTCACCTCCTCCTGCCTCCCCCCCTCACCTCCTCCTGTCTCCCCCCCTCACCTCCTCCTGTCTCCCCCCTTCACCTCCTCCTGTCTCCCCCCCTCATTCCTCCTGGGCCCACCTCACCTCCTCCTGTCTCCCCCCCTCACCTCCTCCTGTCTCCCCCCCTCACCTCCTCCTGCCTCCCCCCCTCACCTCCTCCTGTCTCCCCCCCTCACCTCCTCCTGTCTCCCCCCCTCACCTCCTCCTGTCTCCCCCCTTCACCTCCTCCTGTCTCCCCCCCTCACCTCCTCCTGGGCCCCCCTCACCTCCTCCTGTCTCCCCCCCTCACCTCCTCCTGTCTCCCCCCTCACCTCCTCCTGTCTCCCCCCCTCACCTCCTCCTGTCTCCCCCCTTCACCTCCTCCTGTCTCCCCCCCTCACCTCCTCCTGGGCCCACCTCACCTCCTCCTGTCTCCCCCCCTCACCTCCTCCTGTCTCCCCCCCTCACCTCCTCCTGCCTCCCCCCCTCACTTCCTCCTGTCTCCCACCCTCACCTCCTCCTGTCTCCCCCCCTCGTCTCCTCCTGTCTCCCCCCTTCACCTCCTCCTGTCTCCCCCCCTCACCTCCTCCTGGGCCCACCTCACCTCCTCCTGTCTCCCCCCCTTACCTCCTCCTGTCTCCCCCCCTCACCTCCTCCTGGGCCCACCTTACCTCCTCCTGTCTCCCCCCCTCACCTCCTCCTGTCTCCCCCCTTCACCTCCTCCTGTCTCCCCCCCTCACCTCCTCCTGGGCCCACCTCACCTCCTCCTGTCTCCCCCCCTCACCTCCTCCTGTTTCCCCCCCTCACCTCCTCCTGCCTCCCCCCCTCACCTCCTCCTGTCTCCCCCCCTCACCTCCTCCTGTCTCCCCCCCTCACCTCCTCCTGTCTCCCCCCTTCACCTCCTCCTGTCTCCCCCCCTCACCTCCTCCTGTCTCCCCCCCTTACCTCCTCCTGTCTCCCCCCCTCACCTCCTCCTGGGCCCACCTCACCTCCTCCTGTCTCCCCCCCCTTACCTCCTCCTGTCTCCCCCCTTCACCTCCTCCTGTCTCCCCCCCTCACCTCCTCCTGGGCCCACCTCACCTCCTCCTGTCTCCCCCCCTCACCTCCTCCTGTCTCCCCCCCTCACCTCCTCCTGTCTCCCCCCTCACCTCCTCCTGGGCCCACCTCACCTCCTCCTGTCTCCCCCCCTCACCTCTTCCTGCCTCCCCCCCTCACCTCCTCCTGTCTCCCCCCCTCACCTCCTCCTGCCTCCCCTCTCACCTCCTCCTGGGCCCACCTCACCTCCTCCTGTCTCCCCCCCTCACCTCTTCCTGCCTCCCCCCCTCACCTCCTCCTGTCTCCCCCCTCACCCCCTCCCCCCCTTCACCTCCTCCTGTCTCCCCCCCTCACCTCCTCCTGTCTCTTTGCAAATGCTTTCATGTAAAGCGATGCACAGGGTGGGGGGTTTAATCTGCAACCTCTTGTTTGTGTGAACTTACATGGTGAATAAAGCACATTTTGATTGGTCTGCATTGAAATACTCTATCCACTGAGCCACACCGGTCCCTCCTGCAGTGTTAGGTACAGTAGACTGCGAGGTCTCAGAGACCGGAACCCAGACAGAAGCACTGGTGTGTGACGGGGACCACAGGAACCGCTGTCAGGGAACAATAGAGGCAGAACAGAGGGAGTACCGCTGAGCAGGAACCCAAAACAGGAACCTGGAAAGAGAGCTCTCAGACTGCAGAGGGTCAACTAGAGGCAGCGTGTGTGTCTGTGTGTGTCCCTGTGTGTGTGTGTGTGCCCCTGTGCGTGCACACTTCTGTGTGGGGTCACCAAAGTGCAGCCTCCCATCAGCCAGTCAGCCCTCACCGGGGGGGGGGGGGGGGGGGGGGTTGAATTAGGTCTGAGGGTGGCTTCTTCAATTACGAGGGAGGGGAGGGGGGTAGGGCCGGGACAGAGAGTGGGGGTGGGGGGGGGTGGGGGGTTGCTATTAGTGGACAGTGCTGTGAGCCTTGGGCCCCTGGGCGATGGCAGGCTGGCGGGGGGAGGGGGGAGGTGGGGGAGGGGTGAGGCTGCAGCATTAGAGAGCTCAATATGAGATGTGACTGGAAAGGGTACATGGCTGCGCTCCTGAAAAGGTCACGGCTGGCCACTAACGTGTGAGAGCGGCACAATGGTTAAAAATCACAAAGATAAAGAAATATATAGAGAGAGGAGCTGCCTGCTTCACTGACCCTGTCCTCTCACTGCACACACACACACACACAGTCTCTGTAGAACAGACCAGACACTGAGGGTGACCTTGTTGTGAGGTCAGGGCCTCTGGCAGCCAATAGGAGTAGCTCTCCTCCATGTTGGAGAATCTTCTGCAGTCCTGACTGCTGTTTCTGCCAGCACCCAGCTACATACGGCTAGCACCAAGCTACATAGTGCTAGCACCTAGCTACATACTGCTAGCACCAAGCTACATACTGCTAGCACCAAGCTACATACTGCTAGCACCAAGCTACATACTTCTAGCACCTAACTACACACTGCTAGCACCTAGCAACACACTGCTAGCACCTAGCTACATATTGCTAGCACCAAGCTACATACTGCTAGCACCTAGCTACATACTACTAGCACCAAGTTACATACTGCTAGCACCTAGCTACATACTGCTAGAACCTAGCTACATACTGCTAGCACCTCACATTTTATTACAGTTACAGTCAACTTTCAGTTCTGTATCTGTACTCTTCCTACCTCATCCCTCCCGGCCCAGTTCCATACCATACACACACACACCTACTTCTCTTCTTTCCCGGCCCAGTTCCAACATGCACATTGCCGGCGGTGGAAGGTAGCTTGTGTCTGAACTCGTCTGTGTGAACGTTTAATTACAGGGAGTGTCACCCTCTGCTTAATGTGTCCCTCACTATTAATCCAGGAAGAGGATATTATTATCTCCTAAAGTCTGGGCAGGCTTTTCTGAGATGAGGAGAGAGAGTTAGATAGAAAGGGAGAGGGAGAGAGAGTTAGATAGAGAGTTAGGGAGAGTTAGATAGAAAGGGAGAGGGAGAGAGAGATAGACAGAAATGGGCAGGTTATCACCCTGTATTATTTAATCACAAGAGACCGAATTAAAACATGACCATGGTTGATCCAGAGGTGCTTGGGGTGAGGATATGTTGGAGAAGACTCTGGTGAGGATATGTTGGAGAAGACTCTGGTGAGGATATGTTGGGGAAGGGGGTGGTGAGGATATGTTGGGGAAGACTCTGGTGAGGATATGTTGGGGAAGACTTTGGTGAGGATATGTTGGGGAAGACTCTGGTGAGGATATGTTGGGAAAGACTCTGGTGAGGATATGTTGGAGAAGACTCT
>NW_025813752.1:242762-269983 GCF_021917145.1 Hypomesus transpacificus | reverse complement strand
GCTGCTTCCACCCCTCCTCTTTAACTCTCTATATTCCCTTTCTCTCTATAATTCTGCCACCCTCTTCACCTGTCCTCGCTGTCTGTTTATCCTTTCTCTCTCTCTTCTCTCGCTCCCTCCCCTATTGTATCTCTCTCCTCCCCAACCATCCTCCACCATCTCCCTTTCCCTCTACCCCCCCATTCTCTCTCTCCCCCTCCCCCACCTTTTCACTCCTTTCTCCTCGACGCCCTCCCCACCATTTTCTCCCTCCTTCTGTTCTGTCTCTCCAGCTGACATCATCTCCACTGTAGAGTTCAACCACACAGGAGAGCTCCTGGCCACAGGAGATAAGGGGGGGCGAGTGGTCATCTTTCAGAGGGAACCTGAGGTAAGCCTGCCCTACACACACACACACACACAGGCACACACACAGGCACACACACACACATTGAGATCAAATTAAAACCCTGTACTGTACCGAACTTTGATTCTCTCCCTTTCTATCACTCCTTATTATCTCTCCATTCTATAACTGTCCCATGTCTCCCCCCTCCCCCCCCCTTCTCCCCTCCCCCTCTCTTTCTTTCCAGTGTAAGACAGAGCCATACTCCCAAGGAGAGTACAATGTCTACAGCACGTTCCAGAGCCACGAGCCTGAGTTTGACTACCTGAAGAGTCTGGAGATCGAGGAGAAGATCAACAAGATCCGATGGCTGCCGCAGCAGAACGCCGCCCACTTCCTCCTCTCCACCAATGGTAAGGCAGCGCTGGCCTGGAACCAGGAAGTTATTAGAGTTACCATTCTCATGGTATAGGGTTAGTAGGACATAGAATAGAATAGTTGAATGAACATTTAACTATTCTACAACTGGCTCAAATTGAAGTGTCACAAATACATTATTTGATGACTCCTAGAGAAGGCGTGTGATAGGCTGACTATCCTGTCTGTCTCCAGATAAGACTATTAAGCTGTGGAAGGTGAGCGAGAGAGACAAGCGACCTGAAGGATACAACCTGAAGGATGAGGAAGGAAGGCTGAAGGACCTCTCCACCGTCACCTCGCTCCAGGTATTTGTCTCTGTCTCACTCAGCTTTCTATTCCCCCTAACTGTATCTGCACACACACACATGATCACACACTCACATTCTGGTTTGGGTAGCAGAAGTAGGTCAATGGCGGATATGTGCATGTGTAAAAGTGGGTCATTGGCACAAAGGTGAGTGTGTTATCTATGCGCCTGTGAGTGTGTGTGTGTGTGTGTTACATGTGTGTCCTTGTGTGTGTGTCAGTCGGCTATGCCAGCTGTTTTAGACTGGACCTCTTGAGGGGGATGGAAGAGAACGCCATGTGTACGAAAACAACCAATATTCTCCCATATGCAGTCACGCTACATTACATCCCCATTACCTTTCGAACACAAAGGCACAGGTTGCCTATGTGTGTGTGCGTGTAGCTACTTAACCTTAAGGCAGAGTGCAAATGCATACAACAACAAAAAAAACAGTTAATTAGATGTAAATCTTTTATTGGCCAGTCACCAGGACATAGGGAAAAGTGTATTGCCGTGCAGTCCAGAGGTCTGACTGTCCCCCTTTCCAGGTGCCGGTGCTGATGCCCATGGAGCTGATGGTGGAGGTCAGCTCTCGCAGGGTGTTTGCCAACGCCCACACCTACCACGTCAACTCCATCTCCGTCAACTCCGACTGCGAGACCTACATGTCTGCCGACGACCTGCGGATCAACCTCTGGCACCTTGGCATCACCGACCGCAGCTTCAGTATCCTGGGAGACGCACGCACACACACACACACACACGTATGCACGCAGATATCACACACACATGCACCCACAAACGTGCACAGGCACGCATGCAGGCACACCTTGGCATGCACGCGTTCACGCAGACACAGTCACGTAAGCGCCCATGCACATACAAAGAGAACACACACTTCATTACTAATAGTCATTACACAGCCTCCATATATCATGATGTTATTGCTCGCCTGAATGCAGCATGCCGATGCATTAACTTAAATATGATTAAGCATGCACACACACAAACACACACTCTCAAACACACACACACACAAAGAAACGCACAGAGACAAGTAGGGGGAGGGGAATATTATTCCTCAGGAATGGAAATGTGGCTTAATGAATTATTCAGGACACCACATTAATATTTCACTCTTTTCTGGGTTATAATCCCTTTGAATAGAACACAGTATAAACTCACCGCTGTCCCAGAGTGTGTGTGTGTGTGTGTGTTACACTTTCTGGGAATATTAACTTATCCTCCCAGTTACGGTTGCAGAACTCCGTTCAGTGTAGGTTTAGTTTAGACCACAGGTTTGGTTCAGTACATTATTTTGTCTGTTTTGTACCCTCCGTGACATATGAAAGAAGAATAATGCCCTGTGCAATTGTAGTTTGTCTCATGGGAGTTGTAGTCCTTCACCCCCCTCACCCCTCAGACATTGTGGACATCAAGCCAGCCAACATGGAGGAGCTGACGGAGGTGATCACCTCAGCAGAGTTCCACCCCCAGCAGTGTAACCTGTTTGTGTACAGCAGCAGCAAGGGCACCCTCCGCCTCTGTGACATGAGAGAGGCCGCACTGTGTGACAAACACTCCAAGTGTGAGTTCCGTGTTCACGGGCATGCACATGGACACACACAGACACACGCACCTACACACACACACACTGACCCTCTCCTCCTGTTCCAGTGTTTGAGGAGCCGGAGGACCCCAGTAATCGTTCCTTCTTCTCAGAGATCATTTCCTCGGTCTCTGACGTCAAGTTCAGCCACAGCGGACGCTACCTGCTGACCAGAGACTATCTCACTGCCAAGGTGTGGGACCTCCAGATGGAAAACAAACCCCTGGAGACCTACCAGGTAGGTGTGTGTACTGTACGTGTGTGTGTGTATGTGCGAGGGTGTGAGCGAGTACAGACCACGTCTTTCAGGAGCTGTGTTTTACCTTTGTGGTGAGTGGATGTAGAGCGGTTATCTGTGTACAGTTACGCACGTTCGTATGCTAACTGTCGGTTGGGATTGTGTGTGTGTTTAAAGGCATCCCTGTGCGTGTGCGCGTGTGACACACGCAGCTCAGCCAGCCAGGAGTGGGCGGCTGAGACACTCTGGTGCTATTTATAGCCGGAGCTCCACTCATAAACTGGACTGGGAGGGGAGGGTACCTTACTCAGCCCAGCCCAGATCTGCAATGCAGCAACGAGAGGTGGGGAGGAGCGGGGGTTGGGAAGAGGAGTTGGGGGGGGGCGGGGGTTGGGAAGAGGAGGTGGGGGGGGCGGGGGTTGGGAAGAGGAGGTGGGGGGGGACGGGTGAGTGGGTGAAAGGGTAGGGTGATGTCGGGAGGATGAGCGGGACTCCGATTTGGGCTGCGTCGGTACCCGTGTTTCCGTGTCGATAAAGCTTGAATTCAGTTGAATGATGGGTGGGGGGGGCGAGTGAGAGAGGGGAGAGAAAAAGTGTGTGGAGAGTGGGAGAAGCTGCGAGAGAAAAACAAGAAGGAAGAAGGAGAGGGGGAAACTAGGATAAAAAAATCAAACAAACAGTTGACCTTTTTCATTTGCTTCCGGGAACCTCAAGGGGAACCATGTCAGCGCTTCTGATTCCGAAACTCAAATCTGACCTCAGCTTGCCCACAGATTGATTGATTGGCTATATAGTGGATGGTTGACCGCTGACCCTGTGCATAAGTGGAGTGCAGACTGTGAATAAAGATATCCATGTCAATTTCAGCCTCTTGCATCACTGTGCCGACACAATGCTGACACAAACAGAAACAAAGAGGAAAGTGTTAGTCTTAGTGGTGTGTGTGTTTGTGTGTGTCTGGAGGAAATGCCATTCAAACTGTTATCATTCCTTCTTCTTTTGGAAGAATACTGGGATGGTTTTCCATTGATGTAGCATGAGCTGATGTGTTGCCCTGTCCCTACATATAGACTTCTCATCCTATTTATACTGGGTGGGGATTGCATTTTGTAAATCTGGACCATTTCTGCTGGTTTAGAGTTTAACTAAATTGGTGTGTGTGTTTTTTCTGCAGGTGCATGATTACCTCCGCAGCAAGCTATGCTCCCTCTACGAGAATGACTGCATCTTCGACAAGTTTGAGTGTGCCTGGAATGGATCGGACAGGTACTTGAAGTGTGTGTGTGTTTGTGTGTGTGTGCAGGAGTATCTGTGTGAGGTATGTCTACGCCTCCTCTTCCTTCCCAATGTTTGGCCTAACTGACTACTGAGTGATCAAAGGTATGCTCTCAATCCCCACAGCACTTCCTAACCCTCCCTCCCCCTCTCTCTCCCCCTCTCTCTCCCCCTCTCTCTCTCCCTCCCTCCCTCCCTCCCTCCCTCCCTCCCTCCCTCCCTCCCTCCCTCCCTCCCTCCCTCCCTCCCTCCCTCCCTCCCTCCCTCCCCTCCCTCCCTCTCTCCCCCTCTCCTCTCTCTCTCTCTCTCCTCTCTCTCTCCTCTCTCTCTCTCTCTCTCTCTCTCTCTCTCTCTCTCTCTCTCTCTCTCTCTCTCCCTCTCCCTCTCCCTCTCCCTCTCCCTCTCCCTCTCCCTCTCCCTCTCCCTCTCCCTCTCCCTCTCTCTCTCTCTCTCCCCCCAGTGTGATCATGACCGGTTCCTACAACAACTTCTTCCGGATGTTCGACCGGAACACCAAGCGGGACGTGACCCTGGAGGCGTCGCGGGAGAGCAGCAAGCCCCGCGCCGTGCTCAAGCCCCGCCGCGTGTGCGCCGGGGGCAAACGGAGGAAGGACGACATCAGCGTGGACAGCCTGGACTTCACCAAGAAGATCCTGCATACCGCCTGGCACCCCACGGAGAACATCATCGCCATCGCCGCCACCAACAACCTCTACATCTTCCAGGACAAGCTCAACTCTGAGATGCACTGACTGCTGGGAGGAGTGGACACACACACACAATACACACACAGACACACACACACCTACATAAACACAATCATAAAAATGAGAGTGATCCTGTGGAGAAAACATCTCAGTCTCTGCCCCCCCCCCTCCCCCCGTCCCTTCCTATGTCCCCCGCCAATATACTTCCCCCCACATCTCACATCCATCCAAAGGCACTCCTACATCCATCCCCAACCCTGAATGGACCTGCCCTTGGGCCAGAGGGGAGCTGTGTTACCTAAAGGGGATTATGGATTATCGTGGACTATGGATTACAGAGTTCCATATCACAGATTTCTGTCCCGGAGACGGCTGGATTGTGGTTGATCATGTGCTGCTTTGTTCTTGGTTGGTTTTGCAATGGCGAGGGGATTATGACCCTCAGACAGGAAACAGGCTCCGGCTGTCGTTGTGTCTCCTGTTCTCTTGTCCTCCTCCCCCTGCTTCTCTCCCCTCTCTCCTCTCTGTGTACATGTGTGTGCTGGACCCAAACCCAGAGCTGTTCCTGCTGTTAGATTGACTGATTGTCAGTGTTGATGTGGAGAATATGTGGAACCTCTGCACGGGTCTACTGTACTGTTTGCTTTGAAGTCTTACTGTTATGTAGTTCAATCACGACTATTATTATGTAAATTGTCTGTGATGGTGTCACCCATGACGGTAATAGTGATGAGGATGGTCGGTGATGGTGACAGTGACGGTTAACGGTACTCAAGTGTCAAGTCAGTCCCGACTAGATGTACAACCACTAAAACTCCCTAAGGTTCGGTGAACCCCCTCTCCCCTACCATTGGGGTGTGTTCAGTGAGGCGAAACGTTACAAAATGCTGCAAACAGATCGGTAACATAAAATAACACCACCCCGAGCTCTCCATACAGTCATACCACAAGCGTGTCTCCCTGAATGTTCTGCAACACTTCGCGCCCCTGAACGCACCCCTGCTGTAAGCTGCCGATTGTTGAAGCTGCTGGGGAGCTACCCTGTGTCATGAATGACGAGCTACTTTGCAACAAAAAAAGACGAAAAACGACGACAAAAACACAGTAGTCCAACAATCAAGCAAAAAGATGCTGCATGAAAAAAAAAAAAAAAATCGCCTACGTGTTTATAAACTGACTGACTGGCTGCCTTTCTAATCGTTAAACCGGGCTGTATACTGGCTTCTGGAGCTCTGCCTCGACACAGCACTAGTTACCATAGACGAAGAGCTCTACTTTCTTTGTGTCTCAGGACACGCAAGCATGTTTACCAATGTTCGGTTTTACCGTGTACAAATAAAACGAAGCCGAACGACGTCGGTTTCGAGGAAAACACTGAACTGGAGGAATGGGGAATGTTTTATCAGCGTTGTAATCAAGACCTTTAAAGGGCCTGAATCGTGTCTGTATATATATATCAACTGTTTTTGACTTTTATGGTTTCGTTTCTGAAGATGACCGTGATCAATAATTAGGTTACAGAGCAGATCATCTCCAATGATGATGGTGTTGACCCGGCACGGTAGAAAAATAAATGACCCTCTTTCAGTCTGTCACAAAATTATTTTTCTGGCTCTGTCCATCTTTGTTTATAACGTTCATTTAAGTGATATATTTGTGTATGTCATTTTGATCAGCATTGATTCACCTAATTTGTGTTAATGTATTTTGATGAAAAAAATGTCAAAATGAAGTTATAAATATGTTAATATAGTTTTTTCTGAATAAAGATTTCAACGAAATTGCATCCGGAGTGTCTGTCTTCAGTGGCCATCAGACTGCTATATGAACAGCTAATGTGTTCTAATATAGTGATGTTTGTTTGGGCAACACATGACTTGTTGGGGTGAATAACTGTATTCTGGGGCACCACCTAGTGGCTAAATGTAGTCACTACACCTTCGATTTCATGTGTGTCTGAAAGAGCAGGTAAAGAAAATTGTATTCGTTTTGCAACTTTATTGGTCACAATAGAGGGTTACAGTAGTGACAACCTGTCACAATTTACCTCAGCAGAGTGAAAAAGACTACAATCATGTGATCAAAACCCCACACTGCAGGGAAAAAGGAGAGAAGGGGGAAGAGGAGAAGGAAACGGAAGATGAGGAGAAGGTACAGAAACATGCAGAAACGATAGATAAGGCACACAAAGGAATCCAATTGGACACAAGATCACTTTTCAATAGGTGGGCTAAGATGCAGAAAGTTATGGGTGAGAAACATGATTTAGTCTAACACACTTAGTGTTAAGTACAGTGGCGAGCCTGTTTGTGAATTGACCACAGTTTGACCCTCTAATGAACTACATTTCCCCATAAGCACAGGCTGACTGGAATTTCCAATAGTTGTAGAAAAACAAGGCACTTAAGAGACCTCCTTAAATTAGGGGACATTCACAACATATGCGTTGTGCCAAACAGCCACAATAATAATTCAAGCTCCACAACAACAAAAACCAATCTAAATGTGTCCTTGTGTCCCATTTTAAAAAGGACACCAACCATAAAATAGTTTAAGGTTTACAGCACTTATTTCCATGCATTTACCTGCAATTAAACAGAAAAAATAACTAAGAAAACATTTCAAAAATATTTGAAACAAATGATTTAGGACATGACAATTTAATAAAAAATTAAACTTCAATGTATACTAACAAACATAAGTCAAACAGGAAATAAAAAAGGACTCCATGATGAATGGGAGACTACTATAGATACCTTATCTGTAATGTATTTGGAATTTTGGACTGATCCTTTTGAGGTTAGGTAGCTTGTTCGACACACTCTCTCTGAAATATCTGGACACTACACAGTGGCTGTGGCTGGGGGGGCAGTGCTTAGTGTGTGTTTGTGTCTGAGCGGTTATGAGTACTGTATGAGTGGCTACTGTACTTTCTAGAGTACTACAGCACTACAGTAATACAGCGCTACTGTACTACAGTGCTACAGCACTACAGTAATACAGTGCTACAGTACTACAGCACTACAGTGCGTAGTGTGTTTTAGTGGCGTTATATTCAGTATATCCTCCTCAAATGATCTGGCTCCATTGACACACTATAAAACATGCACACCAGCGCGCGCGCGCGCACACACAAACACACACACAAACACACACACACACACACACACACACACACACACACACACACACACACACACACACACACACACACACGGTGTACAGTGATGTCCTATACATTCTGCAGAGCACTACTTGGGGGATCTCTCAGATCTGTTCAAGCAGCTAAGGACAGGCAGCTACAAGGCCTCCCTCCCTCCTACCCTCCCCCCTGCTCCCCCGCTTCAGTCTCGGCGCCTCCGTCCGCCTCCTGCTCCAGCTGGGCGGACAGGAAGGGGCTGAAGAAGAAGTCGAAGGCGAACTGCAGCGCGCGCTGGGCCGAGCGCCGCCAGTCGTGCTCGATCTTGTACTGGCGTCGGCGGCTGGGCGCGCGGGCGTCGCCGCCGCCGCCGGTCAGGCAGTGGATGGCCTTGAGCTCGAACACAGGCCACTTGGAGCCCAGCCGTCCCTCCAGCACCGTGCTGAACTCCACCAGGCTGCCCGTGCTCAGGTGCAGCAGCACGGGCCCAAACTCGTGGCTGGCCCGCAGCACGATGTCCTTGGTGGCGTCCTCGTCCTCCACCAGCGTGCCGTTCCTGGCCGTGCGCTCCAGGGGCATGCCCAGCGTCACCTCGAACTTGTAGTGGTCGAAGCGCTTCACGTGGCACTCGTGCTTGGCCAGCGCCTTCAGCTTGCAGAGGGGGTCGAGGGGAGGGGGCATGGGGGCGGGGAGCGGGGCGGGGGCGGCCTCCTGGTCGCACGGCGGGTACGCCTCCCCGTACAGGCAGCGTATCCAGTTGCCCACGGACACGGGCAGCAGGTTGATGACCGACTGGGCTCCGTTCTCAATGTCGGTGACGCGCACGTAGCGGAACCTTCCGGTCCAGGTGACCCGGTGGCCCTCCAGGTGGGAGCAGAGGATCTGGGTCTGGGCCATGTTGGACTCCCGCCAGGCCCGCGGCCCGCACATGTTGCCGTACTGGGGCCAGGTGAGGGTGGAGTTGTACACCTTCATGCCCTCAGAGCGGTACACGTACATCCAGCAGAACATGACCACGGCACTCAGCCACACCAGGATGAGCTTGACCACGCTGCTGCGCGACAGCGAGCGCGCCACCGCCAGCGGGTTGAGGCTGAAGCGCGTCCACAGGCGCAGCACCACTGGCACGGCGCACACCGTCACCGTCACCGCCATCTTGGCCAGCTCCAGGGCCAGGAACCACTGCAGCAGCTGGGTCAGCACCATGGCGGCCACGCCCAGCGACAGGACGGGCAGGGCGAACAGGAAGAGGAAGTAGCCCACGCAGGTGCGCATGAGGCCCAGGGCCGAGGAGGAGTGGAGCAGCACCAGGCACAGCTCGCACCAGGTGAAGCACACCAGGTAGGGCACCAGGCACAGGTAGATGCCCCGGAAGCCCCGCAGCTGGGCCATGCGGAACAGCAGGTAGAACAGGTGGGCGTACAGCAGCCAGGGCAGGCCCAGGTTCACAGACACCATGTCCCCCAGGGGCACCGACACCACGGTGGTGCCCAGCGCCCGCAGGGCCCACAGGGACTCGGGGAGGAGGCGGGTGAGGGCGCAGGCCCCGGAGAGGACCTCGGTGAGCAGGGCGCGGCGGGCAAACAGCTGGGCGGAGGCGTGGAGGCTGAGGTAGGAGGTGACGGTGAAGAACAGGGCCACGGTGGCCAGCTCCGAGCAGGGCACCCAGTCCTTGTCCGCCACAGGGAAGGAGAAGACTACAAAGACCACCGACACCAGGAAGTACCTGACAGGAAGAGACGCACAAGGGGAAAAACACGCCACACACTGTAAGGAATACATTGATGGACCATGATTCACAAAATAATGACAGAAGAAAAAACGATTTGCGGGTGATTCATGCTCGGTACATACAGGTATGGCTCCAGGTGGGTCCAGCCAAAGTTGGTCTCGGCCTGCTCCAGGTCCAGACCCGGCTCAAAGCGGGCTAGCAGGTCTGTCAGAGCCCGGAAGTTCTCCCACGCCTTCGAGTTCTGCAACCACAAACATCCCCGCTTTTCAACAGAACCATACGACAGCGATCACACGACACAACAGTGACTGTATCCACCTAAATTGATGAATAAAAACAAAATAATCCCCCACAAAAGTATCCCACATTCGCCGACAATGAAAAGTCAGTAAAAAAGGATAGAAAACCGTCAAAACAGCCTTTTCCAAAACAACACTTCAGGAGTCGCTTCCCTATGCTCAGCCAGGTCTCCCCACCTGAAAGACCCGCAGCGTGCAGATGACCATGGAGAAGAAGGACAGGTAAAACACCAGCAGCGGGATGAGGAAGATGAAGAAGTCCACCGTGAGGTTGCTGATAATGAAGAAGAAGATGAGGGCGTTGACGTGGTGCGTGGGGATGAGGGCGCTGAGCCACTGCATGCCCGCCCGCGACGCCCAGTCGATCAGGTGCTCCTTGATCTCCAGCAGGGCGTGGAGGGGAAACTTCAGCACCTGGAGGAGGGGGGCACAGACACAGAGAGAGCAAGACACACAGAGACAGAGAGAGACAGAGACATAGACAGAGAGAGAGAGAGAGAGAGAGAGAGAGAGAGGACAAAGTGACAGAGTAAGAAAACAGAAAGGGAGGGGAACAGATTGCAGGTGGGGGTGTTCAGAGGTCAATGCGATAAGATGAAGCAACCACAGGTATTGATCCAACAAGCTGTGCAAACAAGGATGCAAACAAAGATCT
The DNA here is from genome assembly GCF_021917145.1 of Hypomesus transpacificus. NCBI lineage: Eukaryota > Metazoa > Chordata > Actinopteri > Osmeriformes > Osmeridae > Hypomesus > Hypomesus transpacificus. The sequence goes on along the minus strand of NW_025813752.1, from coordinate 259,295 downwards.
CTCAGACAAACACCAATACTGACTGTCACACAAGAGAAAAAGAGATACAGAAAGAGAGGAGGGAAAGAGAGGGAGGAGGAGAGGGGAAGGAGGAGAGAGAAGGCACGAGTAAGGAGGAATGAGAAAGACAAAAGGAGGGAGGGTTGAAGAGAGTTTCATACCTTCTGGTGAAGGGGCAGCTCGTCTGGATTCTTCACAGCTTCATCATCATCATCATCGTCGTTGTCGCCCCCTGTGCCTGCCATGACAGGAGTGGGGGGGATGCCCTGGGCGTACTTCTTAGTGATCTCCACAAAGTCATCCAAACCTACATCGAAACTGGCTGGAGAGACAGAGACACACAGAGAGAGAGAGAGAGAGAGAGAGAGAGAGAGAGAGAGAGAGAGAGAGAGAGAGAGAGAGAGAGAGACAGAGACACACACAGAGAGAGAGAGAGAGAGAGAGAGAGAGAGAGAGAGAGAGAGACGGCGTTTAAGAGGAAATGAAAATCGTTGCTCCTCATTTCTCCTCCGCGTTTGTTCCGTGCCTCATGTCATGGGGGTGGCTCAATGCGGTGTGACGGGCAGGGTTCAGACACTCACAGTCACTGCTGACCAGGCTCTCCAGAACCCTCCTCTGTTTCTGGGTGGAGCTGGAGATGGGCCCTGGGGAGGCAGGCTCGTCTGGAGGTAGATCGTCCACAGCACGACATACAGAGGAGGAGAAACTTGAGTGTGTGCCGCATCTCTCTCTCTGTGTGTGTGTGTGTTGTGTCCTCCTGTACCTGGGTCAGTGTTGACCTGGCCCACGTTCTCCAGCAGCTCCGACACAGCCACCCTCTTCTTCTTGTCAGGGTTGAGCTTCCAGTACATGAGCAGGGCCGCCTTCCTCACCCCTCGCTCAAAGCGAGTCTCCGTACACAGCTTCTTCACCTCCTCAAAGTTCTCCGCCGTGATGCCTGGCACGCACACACACACACACACACACACACACACTTCCTGTATTTTTGGATCGTCATGATTCATAAGGTCCCGCTCTTGTGAGGACAAACGATAACCTACGAGCAACCATTAAGTTAAAAAACATGTTAAACCTTAAATAGGTCTTACCTGGTTTAAAACACTTGACACACACACACACAGACACACACACCCAGCCCTCACCTTTCCGGGAGGCCAGGCAGCGCTGCAGCAGCTTGACAGCATCCTTGCGTCCCTGTTTGCTGGCCTGGACCAGCCAGGTGACCGCAGTGCAGTGGTTCAGCTCCTCATCCCCCTCCTCAGCCAGGGCAAGGTGGTACCGTGCCATCTGCTCACACACACACACACACACACTTAATACATGTCTGACACACATACCGGTACATGTATTTCACACATGTTGATACTGACCCGGGTTTGTGCTTTGGCATCTCCAGACTTGGCTCTCTCCTCCAGATCATGTATACTTAGTTCCTCTTCTGGCTCCTCTGTACACACACACACACACACATATATCATGTGTTAAATTACTCATTCACCCATACATCTACAGTACTCTATATTATTTAACAAGAGAATCAAAAACAAGTTTAAATGGAAGTCTAGACTTGAATACACTGTCATAGTTCCTGTTTCAAGCATGGAGAGGATATGTGGACCGAGGTTATGGAGCTTAGGACAGGACACACACACACAGTAGGCTACTGTGACTACAGCATTAACACAGATGTTCCTAGGATTTCCTCTATGCCAGTTTCAACAACTGTTCCTAAACCAGTACACCCCCCCTGACACACACACACACACAGGCACCTGCCTCTGCTATACCCAAGACCTAAACTGAGGGGATCACTTCAGGAGAATATCCCCCCCTTGCTCCCCCCTTCCAAAGTCCTTCTGCTGGTCTCTTTCTCACTTGTCACATGCTGAACACTGGACACCATTTAGCCTGAATAACCAGGTCTAGGGCCTAGAGGAGAGGTGTTGGGGCCTGGAGGAGAGGTGTGGGGGCCTGGAGGAGAGGTGTGGGGGCCTGGAGGAGAGGTGTGGGGGTCTGGAGGAGAGGTGTGGGGGTCTGGAGGAGAGGTGTGGGGGTCTGGAGGAGAGGGGTGGGGGCCTGGAGGAGAGGTGTTTGGGACTGGTAGCTGTATCCAGTAACGGTCCCTGTAGTGTCCCTGCTGTTTGGCAGTGTGGTGCATACTGTTGTGTAGCATGTCATCTCTGGCCTAAAATAACTGTTTATTTTGAACCCTCGACAACTAACCTGCCCACGTCTCCACCTCTCTCTCACCATCCCAACACCCCTGACGCACCCCCCCCCCAACCCACAAATGTTACTCTAAAGACTTGCCCCTCTTATAAAGAAACAGGATCAAAAAACTTTTTTTTAAGTTGGTGTTAACTTTCAGATTCCCTAAGCTAAATCGGTTTTGCTCTATAATTCGCAGTGTGTCTGGAAATCAGCTTGAGGAGTAGGTCTGCATAAGCAATCTCAAGCATTAAGAAGAACATGATTCCCTCTGGTGAGACCAGATGTTACAGCCCAGCTCTGACAGAGAGAGAGGAGAGAGGGCGAGAGAGAGAGAGAGAGAGAGAGGGCGAGAGAGAGAGAGAGAGAGAGAGAGAGAGAGAGAGAGAGAGAGAGAGGGCGAGACTGCTCTCCTATCAAGCTGCGCCCTGCTTTACATGCTCCAGTAACAACTCAGCCGTTGTCATGGAGACACTGGCTGTGCATCACATGCTCTGATTGAAGAGGAGGCAGGAAGTGACATCTTTGACGGCCGTGTGCAGCCATTTTAGGGGCCATCTAAAGGTGGCTGCAGTGGAAATATGCTGATGGTGATGGAGAAGTAAGAATGAATGTGTGTATCCAGAGCTGTAACTGACCTGGTTCAGCTGGTGGGCTGGGCCGTGTGGGGGGCTGGGGGGGGCCTGGGCTGGGCATCTCTGGGGGCATCTCCGGGGGAGGCATTGAGCCGCGATCGCCCCCCCTGGGGCCCTGGTCTGGCGGGCTGGGGCGGGGGGGAAGCAGAGGGGCTGGAGAGTGCGGGTGAGGGGGGCGAGAGCGAGGCAGAAGCGGGGCGAGAGGGGGAGGAGGGGGAGACTGGAGGGATTGAGGAAGGGGTAGTGGACTGAGGCAGAGGTGTGGTAGGGCTGGCAGGGGTAGACCTGGGGGTAGGTGTGGAGGCTGGCGGGGGGGACGGAACAAGCTTTGGGGTAGGTGTGGTGCCAGGGGATGATGGTTCCATGTCTAAAAAAAAACAAGTCAGATGTTTGAAATGATTACAAATCCTTTATCAGATAGCTTTCACAGTACCCCAAGCAACAACAAAAAAAGAGTTAACCAATCATTATAGAGTACAAACACGGAGTGAACGGCTGGTTGTGCCAGCTCTGGAGGCAGGGGCGTAGCCACAATCATCTTTTTTTTTCACTTATTTACTTTGCGTTGTGCACCCGGTGCATAATCCTTCGGAGATATTTTAGTTTTAGGGTTAGCCTTAAAACAAATTCTTAGGCTACGCCTCTGTCTGGAGGAGGAAGGAGGAGAAAAACAATATCACAGCTGCAGTGAAAGTGTGACAGACAGAGGGAGATAGGAGGGATCGGCAAGGCAGGGGAGAGGAGAAGGGGTGAAAGGAGGGGGAGTACGGGGGGCTGTACTACTGTGCCTGCATTGTCAGCAGCAAACAGTGCACCTGGTGCCTGGACAGCTGAGGGGGGAGCCAGCCAACGGTTCTTCTTCACCACTTGTGTACTATCATTCAACTCTTACTAGCGACCACATGGCACAGCCCATGGCCACTTGATGTACAAAATCAGAACAAGTCTTGTCGCTCTGACTCTGTGTCATGTTCAGTACCTCCAAAATACTGTAAATTGTATATCTACATAATCCCAAATTAGACAGCGCTGTGCTGAGAGAATGACAACCATTGGCCGGGGATGAAGTCTGAAACGTAAGGGGAGAACTCCGTGTAGCAATGCAGGGATTCCCCCCGAGTGTAAATCCTGCTGGCCAGGAAAGTCATAGAGGACAACCATACGCAATGAGTACATGTTAGCACAGGGTATGCTGTAGCTCTGGTGTAGGACGCCACACCAGGTTAAAGACAAGTTGATACACTGTAGGATTGCTAGATATTTTATTTTTTAGCTAACAGTCTCTGGGACATCTTACTATAGGCTTTTAGTCCCTGCTTTAGTATACGATTGTATAACTATAATGGACTGTCAACTGAACTGGAACAAACTGTCCAGAAAACATTGATAGCAAGCAGTTATTCTCACCTTTTGTCAATAATTTAGCTTCGTTTCATCCAGTCACCAGGGAACTTGTAGAAAGCTCCCGAGGTTCAAAGAATATTCTCATTCATCCTTTTACTTTTAACAGCTGGGAGATACAGAGACCGATCTAGTTTTACTCCACTACTCGCAGTCCATCTAAACTTGACCTACGCCCCTTTTCTACGTTGCATTGTGATTGGACACTGTTGGTGACGTATTCATCCGCATGGACTCAATTGGCTAAAAATACAGGAAGTCAAAATCATTTTCAGAACTTTTTTCAGACATTATAATCAACCGTAGAAAACGGTGTTTTCCCAAACAGAGATAATGAACAAATTCAAAGAATACTGTTGATTTAACATTATAGACCGTTTTGAAGAACCCTTGCATATTATCACTACACATACACGTAGAAGTCCTTTTTTGATTTATCAAAACAGAAACACCAATTGTGCTCACCGGTTTTGTTTGCTTTTCCTGGGAACTTTGCTGTTTGTTATGGCTGTCTCTTTCATCGCAACCAGATCATCCCTTATGTCCCGTAATGAGCCTTGACTCAGGCCTGAGCCCGACTACAATTACCGAGGTTTATCCAGACAAGGTAACTGCTCTTCCTAACATTGAATTCGTGCCTGTCCCGTTGTACAATTTGGTGGAGGCTGAGGAGGATGCATTTGGGGGTCAGAGCCAATCCACCTGCCACGGTGCTCGCTGGTAATCATGATGGAGACGGGACCTCCCACCCTACACCTATCGCCTACATCGATGGGGTCCCGGTCACCGTATCCGTACAGAATGTTGATGGCCAGCAAAGGTAAGTTATCTGTTGTTTTGATTTGGATGTATTATTATGAAACATTTTGATAGCCCATCTCCTTTATGGTTAATGATTCATTGCTTGAAGACTTTCTCTTAGGACATTAGTTTCATCGACTTATGGCCAGCACTTTTTGTTGTTGTTGCATATTATTCTTTCAGGATTGTGTGCGTGGCATTAAACCCCAGTGGTGCTGCTGTGTCCTTCATGGACCAACTCACTGAATCCAATCCACATGGTGAGAGCGTTTCACAAACAGCCAATAGCCTATTTTATGAGCACAAGTTGTAATTTTGGTGATATAACCACCACTGAAACAGGACCAATAACCCTTTATTCATGTGTGCATGTCTGTGTGTGGGATAGGCCCCCCACAGCCCCTCGTGTTGGCAGAAGAGTGGTCCCTCCTCCATCCCGCTATGGAGCTCCCCCTGACAGACCCCCTGGATCATGTCTCCCAACCCCAGGCGGATCCCCTCTTCCCTGGGTCAGCACCATCCTCCTCCCTGTCCTCTCCTGGAGGTGCAACAAAAACCTCTGGAACCCCAAACTCATGAACCCAAGGTAGAGAGCTTGGCCCAGTACTCCTTGCGGTGAACAATGAATACCTTAATTTCTATAAAGAAAAACACTGGTAGTCGTGTTGATGGATGATGATGGGCACCATCTTGTGTGTGTAGAAAGAGAAGCGGAAAGGTGGATGGCCTAAGGGGAAGAAAAGGAAACCAAAGAAAGAGTTGACGGCACCAAAAGCTCCAACAACAGGGTGAGATAGACCTATCTGAGTCTATCGATCTATTAAAACAAGATTCGAACTGCCTGTGTGTCTCTCTCTCTCTCTCTCTCTCTCTCTCTCTCTCTCTCTCTCTCTCTCTCTCTCTCTCTCTCTCTCTCCCTCTCTCTCTTGACTCTCCCTGGGTCTCTCTACCTCTCCACCACAGGTATGTGATCTTTGTGAATGAGCGCAGGCTGCAGCTGAGGCGGGGAGCATCCTGACCTGCCCTTCACAGAGATCACACGCATTCTGGGGTTGCACTGGTCCCAGCTGGACTCTCTCCACAAGCAGGTCTCACCCCTGCCCTCTCACCTTTGACCCCCAGCCCATCACCCTCAACCCATCACCCCCAATCCATCACCCTCAACCCATCACCCTCAACCCATCACCCCCAACCCATCACCCCCCAACCCATAACCCAGTCGTCACCATGTCGTGACGTGTGACAATGACGTGTTCAACGACGACAAGTGTACACTATCTAAAAGCTAGTCATAGACTAACCATGAATCTAAAATAAATGGCATGCTGAGGTTTTAATGTTTAGATGAGACAGACTAAGTCCCCCCCCGTCCCCCCCCGTCCCCCCCCCCCCCCCCCCCCCCCGCAGAGGTACATCAACGAGGCGGAGAAGGACAAGCAGCGCTACATCACAGAGCTGATGGCCTACCAGAACACTGAGGCCTACCAGGCCTTCCTCCGGAAGAAAGCCCTGAGCAGGGCCACACGGTTTAATGGTGTGTGTGTGTGAGAGTGTGTGCGTTGGTTATAGGTATTTCACACAGTCCTGTAAATACATCCTTCTTTAAGGAATGTGGGTGACTGTTGTTGTGGTTGTCATCGTTGTCAGGACACCAGGGTGCTGACACTGACATGGAGGAAGATGTCCTGGCTCTGCATCCCAACTATGTGAGTAACTGTATGCGTTCTATCTGTCGTGTCTGATTTGACAGATTATCTTGACAGTTATTCTTTGACTCCCCTTCGTTTCATCTCCCTTTCTTTCTCTCTCTCTCTCTCTCTCTCTCTGTCTTTCTTTCTCTCTCTCGCTCGCTCCCTATCTAAGGGGGAGGAGAGCAGTGATCTACTCTGTGGCATCTGTAATCAGTGCTTCAGCTCTCTGCACAATAAGAAAGAGCACCTGCTGGGCAAACAACACCTCCAGGCACTCACAGGTGTGTGTGTGTGTGTGTGTGCACTTCTGTTTTCTATCACGTGCACAGAGTGTCATCTAAAAACAACAGTTCATACAATCGAGGCTTGTTAATACTACGTGTAGTGGCAGTGTCTCATCAGTAGGTGGCAGTGTAGGAATTTGTCTTTTCTCCATGTCTGCGTTTCATGTGTTTGTATGAATGTACGTTAGTATACGTACAATCGTGTGTGTGTGCGTGTTTCTATCCAGAGGAGTTTGAGAAGGATAAAGGCAGTATGCCGAACACATCCAGTCTGGAGAGAGAGCTCGAGGAGGAGATAGAGAAGGACACAGAGAGAGAGGGAGGAGAGGAGGAGGAGGATGAAGAGCTGGCTGGTTTGCTGGGTTTGTCATCTCTGGACATCAGTGTTCTCCAGGAGCTTCTGATCAGACATATGAACAGTAAGACGACGTTGAGCTTGTGCAACACACTCTTCTGGAGAGTGTACACATTGTCCTGGAGCCCTGTTGATTTTCGACTTCTTATTTTTCCGTCCTTTGTCTCTCCATCCCTGTCTCTATATCTTTGTCTCTCTCTTTCACTCTTTCTATCTCTCTTTTGTTCCCTATTTCTGTTTCTCCTACTCTCTTAATCTGCATCCCACTCTGTCACGCTCCCCTCACCAACCTCCTCTCTCCATCCCTCACTTCCTGCCTGCCCTGCTGTCTCTCTCAGTGAGAGACTTTGAACTGCAGCACATGGACGAGTGTGTGGCTCAGGAGAGGAGGAGACAGGAGCAGCTGAAGGCGGAGCTAGAGGATCTTCAGGTGGGGTCAACTGTAGGTCAAGGGTCAAGCTGTGTCTATCCGAGTACTGACCCCCCCAACGACCGCTTAGAGGCAGAGAAACAATACTGAAAGAATCTTTGTGTATTCTCTCTCTCGCTCTCTCTCTCTCTCTCTCTCTCTCTCTCTCTCTCTCTCTCTCTCTCTCTCTCTCTCTCTCTCTCTTTCTCTCGCCAACTCTCTCTTACACACTTTCTTTCTCTTTTTCTGTGTACATTCACTATTCATAGATTTGTATGCAGTGTGAAATGCAATGTTGGCTTGGCTATAGTCCCTCTCTCTTTGTCTTCCTGTGTGTATGTCCTCCTGTTCTTCTCCCTCTTTCTTTCTTTCTTTCTCTCCCTCTTTCGTTCTCCCTCTCAGCTGCATTCACAATTGATATAGCTTCATGAGGGACGAAATTCAAATGTGCTTCATCAATAGTGTCCCTCTTCCTCGATCCCCCTCCCTCCCTCCCTCCACAGGAGCGTAAGGTCTGTCTAGAGGCTGAGCTGAAGGCTCTCAGGGCCTCCGGGGAGAGCCTGGACTCTCACATCCAAACACTCAGCATGGAACAGCTACTGTCGCCCGCAGAGAGAGGTGTGTGTGTGAGTGTGTGTGTGTGTGCGTGCGTGTTTCCCTATGAAAAGGGGAAAGAGAAGGACAAAGAGATAAAATAAATGAGGGAGGAATGGAAAAAAGGAAAGTGAAGGGACGCAGAGAGGGGGGTTGGACAAAGGGGAGGGATTAGAGAAAGGAAAAAGGAGGGAGAGTAAGGATGGGAATGAAGGAATGATTGCTTAACAGCAGGTCCATTGAGTCAGTTATGTAAATGAATCCTGATTAGTAGATTACTGCAATCCAGTAGAGAGGATAAGGCTTCCTTACTGCTATTGCAATTTCACATGAACACACACACACACAGAGACACACACATACACACACACCCTTACTCATTATGTCTTGAGCAATCTTTAAACTTCTCTACACACACACACACACACACACTTTTCTCTTCTGAATTGGGTAATGCAGCTTAGGCTGAAGGTTTTTGAATAATGAGCTTGTTATTGGTTCAATTCCTTTCCGTCATGCAAATGTCCCAGACGGTTGTTGGGTGAGCAGTGTGACCTCGCCAGTCACAGCCAGGGCCCTGAGACCGGCCGAGCCGTCAACACTTTTCCTGTCCTCTCCTTTGTCCTCACCTCTCCTCTAAATGTAATATCCAAGATGAAAGGATTCAGCAGGACAAAGTGAGAAAGCCTCACTGTAGTCTCACGGCAGTCAAACAACCATGTGCTATAGTCACATACAGTGCCCTCCAAAAGTATTGGAACAGTGAGGCGAATTCCTTTATTTTTGCTGTAGACTGAAAACATTTGGGCTTGACATCAAATAATGAACGTGAGACCAGAGATCAACGTTTCAGCTTTTATTTCCAGGTATTTACATCAGGATCTGATGCACAACTAAGAAAATATCACATTTTGTTTGAATCCACCCATTTGTCATGTGATCAAAAGTATTGGAACAGATATACTTAAAACATATTTAAGTGAATAAGACTTAATATTTAGTTGCAAATCCTTTGCTTTCAATAACTGCAGCAAGTCTGTGACCCATTGACGTCACCGAACTTTTGCATTCTTCCTTTTTGATGCTTTCCCAGGCTTTCACTGCAGCCTCTTTCAGTTGTTGTTTGTTTTGTGGGGTTCCTCCCTTCAGTCTCCTCTTAAGCAGGTAAAATGCATGCTCTATAGGGTTTAAGTCTGGAGATTGACTTGGCCAGTCTAATACCTTCCATTTCTTGCCCCTGATGAACTCCTTTGTTGTTTTGGCAGTGTGTTTTGGGTCGTTATCTTGCTGCATGATGAAGGCTCTGCCAATCAGTTTGGTTGCATCTTTCCTTAAATTGGCAGACAAAATGTTTCTGTAGACTTCCGAGTTCATTTTGCTGCTGCCATCATGTGTTACATCCTCAATGAAGATTAATGAGCCCGTCCCAGAAGAAGCCATGCAAGCCTAAGCCATGACATTACCTCCACCGTGTTTCACAGATGAGCTTGTGTGTTTGGGATCATGAGCAGTTCCTTTCTTTCTCCAAACTTTAGCCTTTCCATCACTTTGGTAAAAGTTAATCTTTGTCTCATCAGTCCATAAAACTTTGTCCCAGAATTTTTGAGGTTCATCTCTGTACTTTTTGGCAAATTCCAGCCTGGCCTTCCTATTCTTCTTGCTAATGAGTGGTTTGCATCTTCTGGTGTAGCCCTTGTACTTTTGTTCATGAAGTCTTCTGCGAACAGTAGATAGTGATACCTTCACTCCTGCCATCTGGAGGTTGTTGCTGATCTCACTAACAGTTGTTTTAGGGTCTTTCTTTACAGCTCTCACAATGTTTCTGTCATCAACTGCTGATGTTTTCCTTGGTCTACCTGTTCGACGTCTGTTACTTAGTACACCAGTAGTTTTCTTCTTCTTCAGGACATTCCAAATGGTTGTACTGGCTATGGCCAATGTTTCTGCAATGGCTCTGATTGATTTTCCATCTTCTCTAAGACTCACAATTGCTTGTTTTTCACCCAAAGACAGCGCTCTGGTTTTCATGTTGTTTTCACCTCTGAATACAGTCTGCATAGACAAAACCTATCTTACCCAATCTGAACCTGAGTGTAGACATTCAGTGGTATTTATTGATTGAATAATGTATGTAATAGGACACACCTGGGCAACAAAACACACCTGTCAGTCACATGTTCCAATACTTTTGCTCACGTGACAAATGGGTGGGTTCGAACAAAAAGGTGATATTTTCTAATTTGTGCATCAGATCCTGATGTAAATACCTGGAAATAAAAGCTGAAACGTTGATCTCTGGTTTCACATTCATCGTTTGATGTCAAGCCCAAATGTTTTCAGTCTACAGCAAAAATAAAGGAATTGGCCTCACTGTTCCAATACTTTTGGAGGGCACTGTACATATATATATAGGTCTATATAGAGTCCTCATGGAGTCCATTTATTCTTCATGGCTAGTTTGAAATGAGATTTTCGGAAACTGTCCGTCACTGTGTAACAGCACTGACACTAACAGGAAGTAGGTTGAACGGCACTGAGAGGTTTTCCACATTGTTTTTAGATAACGACCATCGGCACGAACAGGCTCCGCCCATCGCCGCTCTGCACCATTGAGGAAATGACCTGTCCTGTGGTAGGTAGCCATAGCAACTGAGCAGGGATGCTTTGAGGACTGACTGTTTGGCTGTCCTCTGGGCGATAGCCGCCACCCGTTGCTCTGTTTCTGTTTGCCCTGTACCAGTCAGTCATTAAATTCAACTCAATAACCTCAGTCAAACTCCCTAGGTACTGCTTATACTATAGTTCTGAATGTCAGACACAGGACACAAACTGTGAAACAGATACAATTAAGATACATAGCAGCACAATATAGATAATATAGACACAGTATATCTGAAAATAGATCCTAGCACATCTACCTAAAATGTAAATGGCCTGTAAGGTTTTTGTATTATAAGGTATTACTGCCAGTTCATAGAAGTTATCTTCACGAGCAGGCAACAGCTAGGGAGAAAACCACTATCACTGTGGAACATCAGCACCGACCTTTTGAGTCCTGCGGCCGCCCTAGAGGCAGTGACCGGAGAGAGGAGGAAAGAAGGCAGAGAATGAGACAGGAGGAGAGAAGAGAAAGAAAATAGAGACAGGAGAGGAGGAAAGACCGGGTAGGAAGAAAGTAGAGACAGGAGAAAAGGGGAGGGGGGGGGGGGCAGGACTCAGAGGTTGCCATGATAACAACGAGAGAAGTGAGACCAGATTGAAATGGCTTATAAACAGCAGCTGAGAGCGCTTGTCATAAGAAGACTAGTAGACACCTCAGAGTGGCTGTCTATGTGCTGTAAACAGTAGCTTGCTGTTACTTCACAGTCAGCCACCCGTCCACATATTGATCTGTTTCTATTCTTAGGTGGCAGAGGATGAGGGGATGAGGAGAACAAGAAAGAAGACAAAGAAAGGAGGAAGAAGCCCAGAAGATAGAATGGCGGCACTTTAAACAATGCACTTTCAGAGGATGATTGGCAGCTTCCGTGTCCAGGACTGTTTAAGTTTGTGGATTCGTCCGTTTGTTTGTTTTTCTTGTTGTTTTGTTGTGCGGTTCTGTTGGTTTTGATAAATGAGTCCGTTTTCTATGGGCTTGATCTTTTAGCTGTTGCTGCAAAAATTGAGATTTGGACCAAGGTTAACACACACACACACGCACACACCTCATTGCTAATGTCAGACGAGGGCACTTCAGTTCACTGATTAATTAACCTCTGGTTAATCCAAGGCCCTAATACGTCTATTCTATACCCCAGTGTTCACAATGTTCCACATGATTTCTCAATACCTAAAAGTCCACTCTTGTATCGTGTCCTGTCATTTCTCAACCTGTGGAGCTGTAGGCCCAACTGGACTGTGAGTGTCTGGACCCCCCTCCTCCCTCTCTAACTCCTCCAGCTGCTCTACTGGAAGATGTGTGTGTTCTTGTGCTGGGTGTGGGAGGCAGACAAAGCCTTGGTTCTCCATGATGACTGTACTTGTAGGAGAAAACACAGACGTATAATCATGGAAGCGTCCTATTTTCATGGCGTTTCCTAACTCCTCCCCTAGGTACAGACAGAGAGCGGTCCTGTCTGTTAGTCTGCTGTATGGTTACCGTTGCTCTCTGTTATGGACGCGAGGAACAAATAGATTGGACTGGAAGCACTTTCTGTGGCAGAACGTTGTGTGTCTCTCTGTGTTTGGGCTGTTGTTTTGGGGGGGAACGAGCATGGAAGCTCTGCCTCACACTGCTGGAGGCTAACCCTGGGTGTGAGTCATGCGAGGGAAACTTAATGAGCTTCATATGAAATGACACGTCACTCCTGGCTGGTTGGACTGAGGAGAGGGTAGGTTTAACAACGTTGGAAAAAATGACAGTCCAGCCTTCAACACTCATATTGAAACTTGGTGTGTATCTGTGTGTGTTTTTGCATAGGAGGGTTGGGGCTAGAGACAATCACTAAAAGAGCCACGCTTGTAATTGGCTTAGATAGTTTATGCTCATGAATATGTAAAGCCGAGATTGTTACCTGCTCATGAATAGGCTAAACAAACTAACAAGAAAAGCCTATTATGTAAAGTTGATTGAGTCAGTTGTAGAAACAGAATTACTAGTTGCTTTCAAATATATTTTCTAATGAAACATGATTAGGTTTTTCAAATTTGCTTCAGAGGATTGACATGCAAGGTCATCATTATGGCTGTCAAACCTTCCACTGTCCCATACGATAATGTAGTCCCTGTAAATCAATACATAATGACCTCATTAAAGCATTACATTCCAGTCTCCTCCAATAAATCATTGCTAGTTGTTTCCAGTTTGCAAAAAGAACTGTAGAGAAGAGCACTATCATAACTCTAATGTAAACATGTAAACACTTCTGTATTGAACAAAAGACATGAACGATGGTGGTGGCTGAAGCCCCTAACTGGTGAGTTTCTCTGTCTGCACACCATCCCCAAATACCACACCATCCCAGTCACCCCACGCCTCCACCCCTCTGCCATACCTTATCTACCCGTCTATCTGTGTCTGTATGCTGGCCTCAGCAATCAGCAGTATCACGCTCACACACACACTCCTCCCCTCCCAGTCTCCTATGGGCCTGCAGCGATGGGCCACATATGCTGCTGCTGTTAGCAAAGGGTGTGGTGATGTGCACTGCTGCTGAACGCTACTCAGACTGACGGCCTAGGATACGGGGGAGAGAAGAGGGGAGGGAGAGAGGGGGGAGACAGAGAAGGGGGGAGAGAGAGAGGGGGGGGAGAGACAGAGGGGGGAGAGAGAGAGGGGGGGGAGAGACAGAGGGGGGAGAGAGAGAGGGGGGAGACAGAGAAGGGGGGAGAGAGAGAGGGGGGGAGAGACAGAGGGGGGAGAGACAGAGGGGGGAGAGAGAGAGGGGGGAGAGACAGAGGGGGGAGAGACAGAGGGGGGAGAGACAGAGGGGGGAGAGAAGAGGGGAGGGAGAGAGGGGGGAGACAGAGAAGGGGGGAGAGAGAGAGGGGGGAGAGAGGGGGGAGACAGAGAAGGGGGGAGAGAGAGAGGGGGGAGAGACAGAGGGGGGGAGAGACAGAGGGGGGAGAGAGAGAGGGGGGAGAGACAGAGGGGGGAGAGACAGAGGGGGGAGAGAAGAGGGGAGGGAGAGAGGGGGGAGACAGAGAAGGGGGGAGAGAGAGAGGGGAGGGAGAGAGGGGGGAGACAGAGAAGGGGGGAGAGAGAGAGGGGGGAGAGACAGAGGGGGGGAGAGACAGAGGGGGGAGAGAGAGAGGGGGGAGAGACAGAGGGGGGAGAGAGAGAGGGGGGAGAGGGGCAGTACCAATGGGTAAAGAGAAGGGGAGAGAAAGAGGGGGAGAGAAAGAGGGAGAGGCAGGAAGCATTTGGGCGTTAGTAATCCATCCAGAGTATCTGGGTCAGAGTCACACTACACAGATTTGGTCCACCAACACGGAAGGAGTCAGTCTCCTATTGTTTACTGTGTGCTGTTAGGCCGTGTGCGTTAGTACAGTAGGGTGGTCACCCACACTCTCACTGTCCAGCCTCTGCAAAACCTAATAAGGGGGATGATGTACACTCACTACATAGAAACTTAATACAAAACCTATAAACTGAAATAGGTTAGGAATATTGTACTACCTGGGTGCAGGTCATAAGGGATAGCCTACATAGTGGGAAAGGTCTAGGGTACTAAGGAGTTTTCCTTCCGCATTACCTTGTGTGTATGCATGTTTATGTGTGTGTGTGTGGTGGGGGGTCTTTGTGGGGCATTTTCATGGTGTATAACTGAATAGCTGATAACCGTCTATCTCTGACGGTGCACGCACGGCGCACGCATGCCTCTAGCGATGTCATTTCTGAACACGCAGTCAGGTGTCGCGCCTCTTTCGCGTTTACCGACGACGCCCGGATTTTCCCACGTCCACGTCGCACCGGTATTGGATCTTTTTTTATTTTTTTACACACGTTTGGAAAAAGGTGACGTTGTGTGTGTGGGCGGGGCGGAGAGCAGCGTGCTTGGTGTGCGAAAGAGAAATTCACAAACCAGTCCGGTCCATCACGCGGTCCAGTGGAATATTTCACTCCATAGGTTGCTCAATATTTGGCTAATGTAGCTGTCAGTACTCTGCCGTGGAAAGGATTAGAGTGGCTTATTGCGATGACGAGAAGTTTCTAACTCCCGCTCAGGCCGCCTGTCAAAGAGAGAACGCCCAGTGCTCTACAGCATCTCGCGCTGAAGTGCGCTCTTCACCGAACATTTTAGTTACCGCCGTGGAGGAAAACGGTAGAACCTATCCACCGGAGAGCAACATCTCATTAAATAGAGTAATAAGGTGACAGGCCGTGGAACATCATATAAAGTAAGTTAATTGCGATCCGTTCGACTAAGCAGCTAGTTCGCCTTCTTGGTATTCTTGGTGTGCAGCTGACAAATATGTCAAATCCTGCAGCATACCATCAACATCTTTTATCCGGGTAGCTGTTATATTCTCACTCAATGCATAGCCTACTGTGTCCATTCATAGCCTTACACCGATCACACTGATCACCGTTCATTGACGTCATTTACCAGATTTTCGTAGCTGTTATTAGGGGTAGTCTGCGGCGGTTACGATTCTGTGGGACAGGTCCAGGTTCAGATGATGTCGGTAGGAGGAGGAAGTTGGGAAATATGCATTTAACCAAGAAGACAATACGAGTTGTCTAATCATTTTGAATTAGCTGGTGGATGGCGCAGAAGGACAACCTATTTGGTCCGGGTCGTTACTAACATCATCTGCCGTTTTCCCACTACCAAGCCTATAGCGGTGAGATGTGAACATTTGAGAACTGCACGCCCGAAGCACTATGTAGGCCTAGCTGGCATATACAAATGCATGTGCATGGTGGCAGCATTTTACAAGCAGAGTAATCGTAGGGTAAACAGTTTCGCCGGGTATTTCTTAGAGATTACAACCAGCGACGTGGAGAGACTGGGGTGCACACTGCTCGGATGCTGCAGAGGTCTGCACGCCGTCCGCCGAGGGTGTGGTTGTGGACACCCGTCTGTCAGATTTGCAGCTCCCCCCCTCCACGTTTCATCCCCCCTAGTTGGCTCCTCTTCCCCCTCCCAATCTCAATCCCACGCAGTCAGGTTGATTTGAAAGATTGTTAAAGAGCTGGATTCTTCCCATATATCTTAAAGTCAATTTTAGCCTCCACCATTCTGTTAAGCCGGTTCAACATTGAGGCAGTATCAGAGCTAGAATGTAGCCTTGCGTGGGTCGTCAGTGGATACATATTTAATGCGTTAAGCACACCATCCATACGCCATTACATCAATAACGAAGGCAATTACTGTATGATCCGTGGTTGCTTTGGGTGTTTATTACATGCGAACACTGGCATATAGCCATCTTTAATAGCCTACATATTTTCTTACAGTTTTGAATGTACTCAATTTGAGCTGTAGGTGATCATGGTCTTTCAGCTTTAGGGTTTCTTAGCTAATTTCTCAGCCTCTGACCCCTTCTCCCACCAATCTCTCTCTCTCTCATCCCCCCCTTAGAGATCCTTGTGCACATCCAGCAGTTCTCCAATCACCTGGATATGTGCAGCATGACTGTAACCATGTCTGGTAGCTGCAGTAAGGCCTTC